>NW_027114226.1:676047-677744 GCF_000696795.3 Halyomorpha halys
TTTTTTCATATTGTATTTTAAATAATACACATGATATAATACTCACCGATTGCTAGCAACAATTTGTTTTTCTTTTTAACAATACGGTATTGTTCTAAATGAAATTAATGGAATTATTCATTAGAAATATTGAGTTGTACATATGTGCGAAAGTCTAATAGTCATAGGTGTTCTGGTACCGTCTGAATCATGGCGAACATCCAATAACAATAACAATAAACTAATGGAATTTTTCTTAAATAGTATATAATTATAATTTATGGTGAAACTTTGTGGAATAAAATTAAACATAATTTTAACAATAATAAAGCTATTACTATCTCAATACGAAGACTTCATTTGATACTTGGAGTTATGAGGGACTTAGCTTGTAATTTCGAAAATGTATACAGCTGGTATTAGCATAACCATCCTAGTAAGGAGCTCGGAAATTCTAATCTGAATTTATATACTTATTTATAGGGTTAGAAATAAGCCTAATGCTTTCTTGGAATAAATTTTATTGGTATTTTTGTCAATTTAAAAAAAATTCTGAAATCCAATAAAATAAGTGTAGAAATTGAATATATTAAATGGTTTTAATGAAGATATATTTTGGTTTATATACACCCACTCTCTCATAATAGTTAATAATCCTATAGATAATTTGACGTTTTGAGCTAACATCCCAACATCTTCTAAACAAAATATAGAATTCACATAAACTTCTGAAGCCATCCATTGTATTTTCATGGTCATAAATAATTAAAAGTGTACATACAATCACAAGTAACTAACACAGTCATTCACATTGTGAATATGATTTATAATGATGTCCCGATGCGTTAAGGATGATTATTAATTATAACTATTAAAAATTAAAAAGAAAGTCTATCTGTCTGAAAAATGTGTTAGAATAATTCTTTCAATTTAGTAGAGATTTTAGAGAGCCTAAAAATCACATTCTTTCGGTAACAACTTCGGATTTCATGCTTTTTCAATGTTTAACTGCTATCTGAATTTTAAATAATCAACATCAATATTTTACATGCTAGAGGGGGAGCATATATATAAATGTATTATAGAGCACATTATGTGTTTGACATAAATTATTTATTTATTACTATTAATAAAATTGGGATGAAGTGTATGAATATAATATTCTTCGTTATTTTTGAAATATAATTATGTAAGTTTTCTTACTTATTGATTAGAAAAATTTCTTATACTTAATTTAAACTTCGGCTCGAGATAAATAAAAACATCTTGTATTACACGTTCTAAGAAAAGTTAAAAAGAATAAGTCTTACAGAGAGAACAGACATTGCTGGCATTCTATTGCGTCTTGTGTTTTTGTTCTTCAATGGTTTGTCCCACGTTCCTCTACAGTTTTGTGTTCCTTTTTTTCAGTTGTAGCAGCTTGTACAATATGGGATTGGACATTGATACATCTAGTTTCCATTAGTCATTTACTTATTTCATACAATTTGATACAAAAGTTTAAATTTAAATACCAGTGCTAGTTTTTTTTTTTGGCTATGAATTAACCATAAGCAAATATTCAGTTGATAAATCGAATATATTAACGGAGCTTCTTAGTAACGCAATCGTTTATATTAAAATATTTGACCCCTACCTTGTTAGACTTCAAGATAATTTTTAAAGTACTCTCAAATAATTAATGAGTCCAACATGTCTGTGTGTTTTTCCTTATATAT
>NW_027114226.1:677794-685854 GCF_000696795.3 Halyomorpha halys
AAAAAATCACTCATTTGTTAAGCTTATCCCTCAAAATATTGATTGATAGACGTTCTAATTAAAGGGTAACGTGAGAGATTCGTTAATTTTTCAAGAGAGAATCGAACCTTAGATGACATAAAACAATATGATTTTTTTTAATTTGTCATTCCTTATTCTCTCCTTAAAAGATGAATCTACGTTTTTGCGTAATAAATGTGATTTTCTACTTATGATTTAGGGACAATCAAATAAACCAAGTATCAATTATTATTATTTTAGAAATACCGTTCATGATAATCGCTTTTAATTCGATCAGAAATTATTTCAAGGATCATCAGATGGATTATTTATCCATTAGCTCTACTGATTTGGGCGCCAAAATTTCCAAAATCAACGATCTGGAACTAACTTGATAAACTATAAATAACATGAAACTACAGTAAGAATTTCAAATACTTATCTTCCAACAAACAACGTAACGTTGAAAATATATAATTGAAAATAAATAAATAAAATACTGAAAATTAGTATCTAAAATTAAAATGGAAGAAGTAATAAGGAAACACATTGAGTATAGTTTTTACACATCAAGTTGTTTTATTGCAAACGTTTTCATTACAATCTGATTCAGATTTTTAAGACCGCCTATTTTCATGTCAGAGTCTAGTTTATATACTGAAGATGAATAGAGTCTAGTGTTGCCTGCATTGAGTGAGTATAGAGAACAAGGCATCTCTAACCTTTAGTCTTCCATGTCTGTACTGAATTATTTGTGTTCAATTTATTAGGGAAAAATAAATAACCTCGGATAGACGATATTTATTTATCAAAGTATATTTCAATCGGAGAATGTTAAATAGTTCCTTCTCCATTAATTTAGTGTATATGAATTAACTTCATTAGTGTATTCTATTTGATGTATTGCATTTTTGGGAGTTGTAAGAACGTGCTCTTGGAGGTTGGAGGGTACAGATAGACCTCTGATTTTGGCTGTTTAAACTCATAGTTCTGCATGTTTAAACTGCTCATTCTCCGGAGATGGGCACTTTTAAAATAGTGAATACTATATAAAATTCTATACGTTTTCAATACTTTCATAAATACTTTTTTAAACATTGCATAAAATAATCACTATATCAAATTTAAGAAAATTTCTAGTGTCATTTTGCTACAAATACATTTTATTTGGATCATTGAATCCAGAAAGAGGGTACTGGGGTTGCTGAGTAAGAAGATAATTATAAAATTATCTTAATAAAACATGAAATTGGAATTTATATTACCTAAGAACATGTTTAAGTATTAAAAAATAAAATATTAATATTTAAATATTTTTTCAACTTTCTTCTATTAGCTGTTTTCTTTACAACTTGATATATTAAAAAAATTATATTTACGAAACAATTAAGGTTTATCTTGTAATCTACATGTTCACAAAATTTCCCTTAAATTTTAATTAAAGAATATACTTTTACTCATCTGGCAAATCCTCCTTTAATCAGAAGAAGATTTTTCTATTAAGAAAGTATTTACAATCGGCCCACCAAAGCAAATTAAATGAATCATTATACCTTGTAATAGTTTAGCTTATTCTATTTCTTATCACCTAAACACAAAGATACTTTTTAAAAAAAATATATTGTTGTTTTAAGAGAATGTAAAAATGAGAATGTGTGCCTTGTAATACTCAGGAAGAGTAAACAGATTTTCGTTCTGAATCTATTTATTAAAATAATTAAAAAAAACTTTTTACTTACTAAGTTACTTGCTTTATTTTTTCCCCACAATTTTTGCTACTAAAGGATATAAAGGTTATTTTAATTTTTATAAAACTTCTACATCCTTAACTTTGCCAATATCTAGAGGAAAAGTGGCGAAAATTCTGTTAAAAATATCATGTTAAAAGGTCTGAAATAAACCTTGTTAATAATGGAGATTAATTTTTAAAATCCATGTCTTTCATGTTTATTGTTGTTTAACAAAACTGAAAAAGTTTCATTTTTTGTTTTGGAAGTATACTTCATCCAAAAAAAAAAACTTTTATTTTTAAAAAGTTGATTCTAATGGAGTTTTAAAATTAATTTTTACATTTTTTTATTCGTTATTTTGGTAAGATACGCATTTAACGTACTCATAAAGCATGAACTCGTTTTTCCAAAAAAACAAAAACGAAAAGTCATTTAACGTTATTTTAAAAAAACATTCTATCATAAATATGTGATATTTGGAACTTTTCTGAGGTAATTATGTATTCCGCCCACCCTGCTCAGCATACATTTACCCTTGACATTTACTTGAGCTTATTTTAAGGTCACATTTCAATGGAACCGTTGGTCTATTATGAAATAGTAATCTTTATGAATCTAAAATCTGTCGCAACAGGATATTTTTAACATTATATAGTTTAAATGAAAGGATATTTCATATCCTGTACCACATTTCATTATATTACTACCTAGGGTTTAGTACCAAATTAATTTATTTACTCGGCTACCACTTTCTGGCTTGGCTCTAATAACTATCCTACAAACCGCTAAGCTGTTTAATTTTAAAATAAATGTTTTTATGGCTTTTAACTATGAAAATTTCAATTTATTAGATGTATTTTATGAGCTAGTATAAACAAAAGGTTAGTCACTTATAATAATAGTCTGTATATCTTTCAACCTAAGGCAAGAATTATTAGAAATTCTTGAGTTTATTACCAATAAAGGTGACCAAAGGAATTTGTTGGATCTATAGCATTCTCTTCTGATGTTGAAAATTATATTATATAAAGATTTACTCTACTCTGTCAACAAAACCATTAAATACATCCGGGAATTTAAGTTGATTATTAACTATTGCTAGAAATCGTGCTGTATATTTATCAGCAATAACGTTTTATAAATTAAAATAATTATTATTTCAGAAATGAAATTCACCTGTTTATAATATACTGTAGTGTACCATCTGCATAACAGACACCCAATAGGAAAGATATATTGTCCACTATGCGGAGATATCCGTTAAGGAGGAGTAGATTTAAAAAGAACACAATAATACAATACTAGAATAACGTATATCTCGTCGCTTAAGATGTAATACCTCTTAAGTAAGAAAAAAATAAATATGATTTTTTTACTTCATAAAAAAAAGATTAACCTAGTGTCATCACTTCATATTTTGTTAGATACGTTTAAATTTTTTTTCTGACTTAAATTTTCTCCCGAACAATGAATTGAATTTTTTATTTTTAAATGGTTTGAAGATTTTTTCGGACTTACTACAACTTAAGCGACGATATTTTTAAAATTACCTTTTCTCAAATTTTACACTAATGATCAAATAAATAAAATAAGTAGAAAGGGTGTCTGATAAAATGAGAGGTATTTGGAATAAAACAAAATGTTACAACAAAGCTTATTAACAAATAAGCTTTGTTTTAAATTTGTTATTTTAAAACGAAGTACAATTTGTAAATTACATGCATTTCCTGACAAAAGAATTAATGTATAGTTAATGACCACATGCATATGTGTATAAAGTACGCAATGAATATTTCTTGTGTAGTGTAAATTTTCGTCATTGCTCTAATGTGTACTACATAAAACAGTATTATAGTATGTATATACTCATAACTTTTCCCCAAATTATATTAACTGTAAATTTAGTTCCGGAGTCGTGCATTTTTACTTATATATTTTGTATTATATCTACTTTCGTAATACGGAGAAATGCTATAAACAGCGTCTATGTAGAAGATGATTTTTATCGATTTTTTTCAGCTTCTATAGTTTAATATTTTTTTTTTTTTAAATAAGCATTACTACAAACGCACCAATTTAATTTTTAATTATTTAATAGAAAAAATCCAACAAATAAATGTTTATATTAACATTATTTTGTTTGCTTGCCGACTAAAAATGATTAATTTGACTTTTTTCTTTTAAATTATTAGAAATGAAATTAATTTGTTGCATGCAATTGTGGAAATTCATATTTAAAAAAATATTGTATAGAAGCTGAAGAGGGGAAGGCAGTATCGCCGAAACATCTATTAAAAAAAAATAAATAGATTGAGAACTATTGTGCTTTAATTTTCCACATCCAGGTTGAAAAAAAAAGAAAGTAGATATATGTTATTTTTTGAGATAGTAATAAAATCTGCTAAACTCAAGGGCAATGAGTTAGAGCTGTGCACATCCAATCAAATCATTTATACATAGAAATGATAAAAAAATAAATAAAATAAGAAATTAAATTAGAAAAATAAATTAATAGAATAAATAATAATAAAAACAAAATAAAAAGGTGAATAGAACATAAAATGAAATTTTATGTACATAAATAACTGTAAAATAAGTAAACAACTGGTATTATAAGAAATTAAAAGTAACTTAATCAAATCAAAACCAAAATGAATCATCTGGAACCGAATATTATAAAAGCTATGCAGTTGCTTAAACTGAGTAGCCAAAATCTTTTTCAGATTGTTTAAGATGGTACATTTATTTTCTATTATAATGTTGATAATTTGGATATTTCTTTTTTCAAACCAAGATTAAGAATTGTATAACTCAATTTATTAGCTTTTCTCTTTTAACAGTACGCTACTGCTACAGTAATTAACTAGTATTGGCGTCATGGGATTTGCCTTATTGCAGATATGAATCAATACTAAGGAATTGCAGATTGCTCTTGTAGAATCCAAATGTGCATATTATTCAGATTGATTGCTTACGGAAACATTCAGCATGCGATCTATATATTATATCACATGAGTGTACTTCACATAACTTTTATTTTGATCGCACTTATATGCATGCCAGCTCAAGAGAACTACGCAAGCTTTAAAACACGATCTATAAACGATTTTTTGAGCGACTGGTTTTAAATGCACGATTGGTCCGGTTTAAAAATAAAACGACCCGTGGCAGGAAGGGAATCGATAGAATACTCTCGCATATTCCTTTATCATTCGGTCAGTTGTCCAGTTAAACCCTTTTCTCGACTTTCCCTTTTGAGTGTTTATTCGTGTCCACTATCCGGCGTATCGGGGGAAGTCACGACCGAATGGTTTTTTCCATTTTTTTTTCATTATAAATACATTCGCTTTATCATTTGACCTATTCGAATGGAGAGATTATGAAATAAGGAGATAATTTTAAGGTGTCCTTAATATTTCAGGTCATGCGCACTAACTAGCGAAACCTCTTAGCAACTTATGTTTACCTTAGAGATATCTCGAGATACATTATCTATCTCCTTTACTGGAGCTCTATAATCTTAATAATCCATTACCAGAAATGTTGCAATTTCATGAGTACCTGTTGGTTACTTTATATTCTTCTAACACTATACTTAATAGCCATCAACAATCATTTTTCTATTGTTCAAAACTTTATATTTGTTGTTTATTTTTTAAGTGCCATTCATTTTTAATTGATAAATATCAGTCAAAATGATTGAGGAATTCCAAGGAACCATTTGAATCAAATTCAAAACAAATTTAGTATAAAACCATGAATCCATGAAACATGGATAAAATCGAAAAATGATAATCTATGTTTCGTTGATGACTTAAAGACATGAATATCCCCAAAAAAGTTGTATAAATAAAAATATATTTTAATAATATGACTGTGAAGAAGAGTGTTTTTTATATAAAATAAATCTGTTATAAAAATATTCATTATTATATAGGTTTATATTAAAAAATTGTGAGTGTAATGTGGCCCGAATATCATTTTGATTGATATCTAATAAATGACAAGTCATTTTTTTTTTAACCTGATACATTATTTCTCAGTCCTTGGAATATATGATGATTTTATTGTCTTCTTTCGAGACATATTTCTTCAACCAATCAATTATATTTTATTTGTGAGGTTTAACCTAAAGATAATGTTTATATGAAAATGTAGACAAAAATAAATTGAAAGGAATAAAAAATAGAAAAGTGATATCACCCAAAGAACAAGGACAAGTTAAAATCGTAACTTACTCTGGAGCGTATTTCTTCCAGAATTCTGGTTTGGGTCGTGCTGTAAGCAAGCTGCTTACCTTCACGAAGGCAACCAACACTGCTCTGAATTTCCGGAATTCCCTCTAAAACATTTATTTATTATATATGTATATATATATACACACACACACACACACACACACACATGATAAGCACATACAGTGAGTTTATTGTGTCAGTATATCATATAAATCATAAACTAATAGATTCGCTAATTTATTCTTAGATCAATGTTAAGTGCTTGTTTTATTCTATATTATGATTTATGGAACAATTAAAAATCCTTCCAACTCGAATCGTCAATTATTAATTAATTATATGACGTTTCGGACCATTGTCCATTTAATTCCTGATGTATGAGCACTTGTCCACTTGTTGATAAAATGAATTTTATCGAATATATATATATATATATATTCATTAATGTGTATCGACAGTATTTAATGCTGCTCATTCTATTTCTCTGCACTTGGAGAACTTAATTTAAGTTAGGATAATTGTAATTTTAAGGTTTTTAATTTTCCTAGAAATTATTATATAGTCTCTGAAAAAATCAGTCGTTAATTTTATTTTATTTATCTTATTATTATTTTTTTTTTAATAACTAAATACACTCGCTACTTAGAAGTTACTAACACGAAAATTTGGAGCGGATTCATTCAATAATGAGCTCTCTTTTCGTAAATTATTAAACACCATTACATAGAATGATTATGAAAAATAGTTAAAATATGTGTGTTTACTGATTTAACACTACTCATAAAATATTACGAAATAAACTATGGTTCGGACGGTATTGTAGTGAATACCAGTTCGGTAGACATACATTGTTATTTTTTATGCAAATCGCAACTCAGTTATTTGCGAGTGGTTGGGCTCCAGCTAAATTGCTTTTGGAGAAATCATTAAAAATTACGAGATTCAGTCCCGTTTCTCTTTATCAATTTTTTTATTTGAATATTTTATCCACGTAATTACATAGTAATTAAGTAAACATGATTTTAATTCAGTGTTAATAATATATTAATTCTTGTAAAACTAATTCTTCCTTTTTATCTACTTTACTTTTTCTTTATTTGTTTTTATATTTTTGGGTTTTTTCCAATCATCAGGATTACATTGCCTATTCTTTAGATTTTTCGTCAATTTTATCCATATAATTGTATTTTGACTTGATTATGTCCTACTTTTTCATGCAAACATATCCTGCATAAACTGTCTGGATTATCTCTCGACTTCAGACTGTCTCGTAATTTTATTAAATTAATCTTGTTCATACTTTAGTAAAAGGTAGGTAATAAAATTAATGAAATATCGTGTTTATCTGAATATTTTAAAATAAATTTACATTGATATACAATTTTTTATGTTAAAAAAGAAACATTGTTAAGAAAATTTGACCATGTGTACAAGGATAAAAATTAGAATCGCCAACAAATATGCGGAAACGTGTCAGAAATACAAAACAATGAAGAAAGGAAATCTGTAAAAAATAAAATTAAAATATGACAGTTTCTGTTATTTATTTTTGACGCAATACCTTATTCACAGTTCTGCGAGGTTAAGATTTTTAGATTTCTTTTAATTAGACCCGTTGCTGTTTTCGTTTGCATGATTATTTTTTCTGTTAATTTATTTTTTCATTTTGAGTGCTTTTAATTTATAAATTCGAGGTTTTATATAATATTAAATAAAGACAATTGAACAAACGTAGTGACCGATACTCGTGGATGTATCGTTCTCGATCTAACCTTGACGAATATTTTCCTCCATTCCTTGAGTCCTGATGTTTGCGTAAATAGTAAGTATTGGTTTAATTTACCAATTTGTACTGATATAGATGCCTGAGAGAAGCAGGTTTTCCTTTTTAGATAATAAGATTATGATAAGAGCGCATTAAGGTAAATTTCTTTCAGATATCAGAAGCAAATAGCGATAAGCTCACTACCTTCCTGGAAATACGGCTACGGTTTCTCACACTCCACTCTTCAATGTTATCTTCACTAGTTTATACCGTACTTTGGTGTAAGCCTCTCTGTTTATTTTATTGGTCATTTTATTGTATAAACTA
>NW_027114226.1:685904-704451 GCF_000696795.3 Halyomorpha halys
GGAGATCATTTTGATGTCAAATATAAGTAAGCTACGTAAGTTATCACAGTCCCTTGTATATGCACATGTATATACATATGTATATGTATATACATACATATAATTGTAAAAAAAAAAAGTTTCTACTCTTTTATATTTGAGAAGTTTTCTATACATCCACTTGAAAAAACTAAAGGTTTATTTACTAAGGATTTAATTTAAACAATTAAATAATTTGTATCCAAGTAAAGTCTCAAAACACTCTTTATTATTTCTTTAAATGTTCAACGTTCCGGCCAACCTGGTCATCCTCAAAGACAATCTATTAAATAACAACTAATTCATAATTTTAATAAACAGCCTTATTACTTATAAATTATAGTATACCTTAGATATAAAATTAAACTATTTATAATCTCTTCAATTTCTTGTGACTAGTATTTATTTATTTTTTTTAAATAAATCAATTGGTATCCATGTTAAGTCTCAACACTGTTATATCATCAACAGTCCAACCTTTCGGCCATACTCAAAGATACTTTTAAATATGTGTAAATTTATATTCACTCACATCCAATAATTTAAAAACGTTTTGCAGGATGTTCTTCCCAGGTCATTAATTACTAGTAAAATTATCCTATTTTGTCCCAATTTTCAATCTTCAAAAAATCAGTTTATTTATATCATTTATATATATACTACATCTTAATTTACTTTTTATCTTATTAGTATGTCGCTCTCGACTTTTTTTCATAGGCGTAATCTAAGGAGGATAAATAAAATTAATAAATAATAATACTGTTAATACAAAAGAAAAGAAGCTACCATATGCCACTAGCAAATATTTGAGCTAACTGTTAGCAATAAGACAGATAAAATATTCACATAAACAACTAATGTACCTTGAAAATCTTCTCAACTAAAGAAAAAATTGAACAAGGGATAAAAAATTAAAAGAAAATAATTTTAAATGTTTTTTAATGTATAGTTTTTCATTTTCTAAAAAAAGAAAATAATTAAAATATTATATGACGAACAAGACACCACAAAATAATAATGATAATAATATAATGTCTTATTATTAAAGTTAGTTTAAATTTTGAGTTTATTATACACACACATACATGTGATGAAGACATCAAAACGTTTGCTTTCAATAAATATTTTTTTAGTTTTAGTATTTTTTCTTGATATTTTGAATTGTATTAAACATATAGTATATATATCAACATAAGCAGAGTAAAAGCACTTATAATATTTTATTATATAAAAATGAATAGCTTGATCTGAATCATGATTGTTGGACGGTTTAATTAGTAAAGTCTGTGTGTTCATTAACGATGTACAAATAATGTAGAGTATTTTATGTAATTAAAACCAACGTTAAGAACTACAATAGGCATACTTGAAGATGGATTTGTTGGCGAAACGCCGTTGATATAAATGTGATAGTGTATCATTGGTGAACTTCTTAGAGCCTTCATTTGATTAGCATTTCTGTTTAATATATTAAAGCATAAATATAAAGCAACTCAAATGGATAAATATAAGGAAACTTAAATGTTTCTACTGTGTAAATAATATAAATAAATCAAATAAATACATAACTGAAATAAATAAAATAAAATAAAAATAAATAAATCAAATATAAATATATAAAAAACATATACATAAAGCAACTTAAATCTTTCTGTTGTATTTTTATGTATATCAAATATATTTTATTTTTTGCTTCAGTTGAATAATTTGTGATTATTATATGTAAATTAAAAAGTCATATTTAGCTATTATATTGACACAAAAATTTCCTTAAAAGAAACTACCAAAATCACGTTTAATAATTTTTTCTTTTACTAAAAAAATTGATGTTTTTTTTTATGTGTGATCAAGCCGATTTATTTAAATACAGTACATCTTATACACTTTCTTTTTAAGTGATAATAAAAATCGTTAGTTAAAATAAACATTTTTAAACCTAGTTACAATTTTTTTCTATCGCATAGGTAAATATTGTTACAGATTATTCTGATTGTGTAATGGATCTTATTATTGTAATAATTAGCCCGTAACTGTTGCATATACACTGGAGTGTAATAAGATATAAATAGCTGAGCACAAGGATTTAGTACGGTTAACATTATTCATACACCGGATCCTACACATGTTCTACCCCTTCAGCGTGCCCGTACACAGTCCAAGTCTTGATTAATTAAACCCGATATAGTCAAGATTTATACGACGCATTAGAGGGACGTTATAAATATTGTTTCACAACGTGTTCATTGTTTACGTAATGGTACCGGTACCAAGTCATCCTTGTGTTTTTGCCGTATTCCAGATAATATCTCTGAATGGATATTAAGATTTATAATTTTTTAGATTGTAATCTTTATGTTGCATTTCCTTTATTCACCTGTTATATGTTTATTTCATATTTTGTAATGCTTCCATCAATTCTCAGTCTTTTATTATTCTTTTTATCTATTTATTGCAATTTTATTTGTTGTTTATAAATGAAAAACTAATTTGAAATTAGTTTTTATTGATTAATGAATTAGATGTATGTTCCAATTATTTAATTTCTCTTTATGATTCTTTTTTTATTTTTTTATTTATACCAGATCGGTCTTGTGGGCCTTACATGGTTGATATAACCGTTATATTATATATATATTTTTAACAGTTGATTATGGAGGGGTATAGTTTTGTACAAAAGACACCCCTAACTATATACAATGAATAAGAATAATGTTTCTTAATAAAAGGGGAAAGTAAAATTAATAACAAAAAATAATGATATTGGTACACTTAAATAAAACAAACAATTGTCCTCTAATAGTGAAAAGAAACAAGTTAATTTGAAAAAGGGACGAGAAAATAAAATAGAAAAAAAAAATAAAATGAATACTAATAAAAAGTAAAATTAAGGTAGTGTGGTTATGAAATAATTTTATATTTATTAAAATTTATAACAGAATGTCCTGCAGCAGTCTGGGCTTCAGTCTTCGGGTTGAGGTTGGGTTTCCCAGGTTGTAGGTCACTGCTCCTTTAACTGTCGGCAACTGGGAGTGGACTTCATGAACCGTTTTTTGATGTAATCCTCTATTGACTCCATCTGTAATTCGCGATCTTTATGAATCATTAATCGATATTTAAATAAGTATATAACATTAGTTAATGCAGTTTAGAAAATTAAAAGAATCGTAAAGACAACCGTGTTTCCTAAGAATATCAGAAAGCAATATTTGCTACAGAGTGTCCACGGACGATGTCATTGAATAATTATTATAATAAATTTTATGAAAAATATTTGTCAGTCCATAGCTTGCAATAAGAAATTCTTTACATAGACCCAGTCAACCTTTCCATTTGATATGAAGCTTAAAGTAGGCAATGACAGATTCGAGACATTAATGCTGTTCTGGGATATTTTCGTTGTAGAAGACTAATGAATTGTGTAATAAACTTTTGATAACACCAACCAAATCCCTGTTGTTTTTTTAAAAAATTACCAAATTAAAGTTTATAGCTTTTATTATTGCTTTCCTCCATTTACAACTGATAAATTAGTTTTAGAGGCTCCTGGGTCTAGAAAAAGATATTTTTAACCTTTGGTTTGTCTGTAATATTTGCTCACAAACAAAATCGTTTAAATCGAACCAGGATCGTATTTATTGATAAATATCTGATGGAAACGATGCTTTTCTCTTTCAGTGGGAATATCTGCCTGAGAAGCAGACATGATCATCAAACGCCTATAACTTAGCTATAAGGCATGGATTTCTTAGTTTTTTAATGATTTTCTCATTTAAAAAGACATTAATCTAATGTTTAACTTAAAATATACAAATATAAAGTTCAATAATACAACAGTTTGGCATTGTGTCTAATTTGGTATGTATTAGTGACCAAAGTATGCATTCTTAAGAGTACAATAGGTGAACGCATTAATTTTGATCTTCCTTCCCCATGAAATCTTAAAAATATTCTTAACTGGAAAAGAAGTGGAAGATATATAAGTTACTAGTTCACTTCCGTTGAATATAGAGGTGATAATTGAGACTGTTTACTTGTAAGGCTGATATATCCCCTCGGAAGGATAATGTTCATTGTTTTCTTTTCAGTTTCAAAGATTTGGGAGGATGGGACTAATTTAGTTTTAGGAGTGTGCGTCCTTATAGTATCCATCGGTGAAGTATACGGATATAATTTGGAGTAGGTTTGAGGAATTCGATTCTTTTCCCCGATATTTTATTATTTATTTATTGATATTTACAACTGTATAAAAAATACAACAAGTAAATTTGATCATAATGACAGAATGATATGATACAAGATGTAGAGAAACTACCCAAAAACAGTTTACAATATAAGGTCACGAGGCCATCTTCTTTTCAGGCGCCTCGGAGGATTGCCAGAAATGGAAGAGGAAGGAGGGTTAGAAACTAGTGGGTTTGGGTGGTTAGGGAGTTTATTATGGAAAGAATAATATCGGGAAACATGTATTCTAACAGAATATTAAAAGCCAAATAAAGTCTTATGAAGATACATTATTGCTCCGGTGGGCCACAAATCAGAGGCCTACCAAATAAATGTGCAGCTTGAAACACCCTGCGATCCATACCTGAATCAAAGGTATGAAATCCTCGACTGCCCTAGATGTAGCGGTTGATAAATGAGATGTAGCATCAAAGGTATAGAAGATTGATCAGTAAACAAATTACCTCAGCTGTTGGTAATTACTGCCATTGTTGTTTTATTGCCCTTCTGATTGCCTAATAATATTCAACCATTTCCGTCGCAATAATAGCTCCACCGGAAGGGAGACTTTAGCCGATCAGCGGGGCGGAAAAACGTCCACTTCCTGTATCGGCGGAAACCCAGCGATCCTGGGCACCCTAAAAGGATGCAAATGTACAATTGAACCGGACTCGCTGGGTGCCCATTGCTCTGTCCTTCCATGTCCCTATCTACATGTCGTCGTGGATATGTTCAACGCGTCCGATCGTTGCTTCTTAGAGAAAATCGTTTCTGTGCTTTTATTTAATTCCATTACAGTGATCCGAACCGTGGAATCGATTCATTTTCATGTAAGTAATAAAATCTTAATTTTACTTTCTCCTTGAGCAAATGTTAGCAAAAATGCTAAAATAGATCAATAACCTATTTCTGCTATAATCCTTAATTTGCCAGATTTAGAATTTTATGGGTCCATAGAACGGTATATAATGTATTGACTGTCGTTTTCTCCATCTTTATCCTGGTTCTCTGAACTATTCAACTGTTTTTTATAAACTTAAGAGGTATCGTAGTTTGCTCTCATTTGTTTAGAAGCTATATATGTATCATTAAAAAATCCTTCATAGTGGACATTCTTGATAAATTTTTTATTTTATTTCTTATAGATGAATTTCATCTTCTTCGATCGTGTTTGGTTTGCTTACAAGCCATGTGTTATGAGACTGTAATTTTCCACGATGGTGATTCCACGGTCTGATTAAAATAAACTATTTACATTTTATAGTATGATAAGTAAAAATTAGGCTAAGATTCTTACTACAAATAAAGTTTGTTTTATTTACATTTTATTGTATTTTACAATGGAAACTGTTTTCTCTAAAATATAAAATATGATTACTTTTAGACTACAGACCGAAGAGCATTGTCCAGATTTTAGTTTATTTAGCTCTTCCAAAGGTTTAAAATTTAACGATTTAAAACCGTTTCTTAAACACCACAATGACATGAATAACTTTTTAACTTTTTTGTAAATAAAATTTTGATGATTGCTGTCATTTGGCATCATTTTTAACGCTACGCAATATAGTACCCATTGGAAAATCATGAATTAGGATTCGCATATTCATTATTGCTATAAATAGCATAAATATTCATAATTAATAATTATTTTATTTCGTCCTTGGAGAAGGTATAAAGGGTAAACAACGCATACCAATTGTTATCTTCCAACATCTGAGGATTGTTTCTCTGGCATTATATACACTTAATATTTACCGACGACTTCGTAATTATTAAGGTTTTTTAAAAAATTCAAATAAAATTCGTGTTGTAATTTTTAATTAGCAGCCCTGAGAAATTTATTGTTTCTTTTGATAACCGGATATACCTATTACATATTTAGTAAAAATATGGGCATTTAAAAAAAAAAGATTTAAGGTCTGTTCCTGCAACTATTTCTGACTGTCCGGAACTAAAAACATCATGCGTATTATAGGTTTTTCTCTCCCAAAACCTGTAGTGCGTACGTTCCGAACTCTACGGACAGTCAGAAGTGGTTGTTGGAACATACCTTTAATGAACAATATTGATCCAAATAATATTGGCCTAGATCATCTAGTTGAAACTTGGGTTGGTATTTATAGGAATATTTTTCAAATAATATTTTGAAATTTTTTTTTACAATTCAATTGTCTTAAATTTCAATTCTGTAAAAGGACCACCCCTCAACTTTGTTAGGATAGTTTGTTACTAAAATTTGGGTATGTATGTGTCAGTAGATTATCAACTATGTTAGCAACTCCTGGGCCAAGTTCCGCTGGGTTAGATAATTCATTTATCGATTTATATATTTATTCTACCAGCAAACCCAATCACTATAAAGTACCTTCATTGAGGTTGACTGCGGCGTGGATGCTTACCACATCAGTTCCTTTTGAGCATTTTTGTGAAGAAATAGCTCTTTCTAATCCACTCTAAACTGAAAATGTCTTGATATTTCCACCGTGAAATTCACAAGATGATTCACTATTGCTATGCAGAATTCTATCAGTTCACAAAAATAGGAGCCGATGATGATGTCAGTTGTTACTGGTGTCATCAAAGGGAAATGTCAGAATTTATTTGACAGCACAGAAGACGGCATTACCTGTCAGGTTTGAGTGGGAATGTATATTTTAGTCTCTGAGCAAGATATATATGAGATATCTTATTTACCTATCGGTTTTAAATCAAACAGATAGTAAATATTATCGAGATAGCTAGCTATCAATTTATTTTTTAGAATAAACAATCGACTTAATTAAATAGTACCTTGAACTAGAGGAGACCTTGTTCTATTCGTTATTGAAAATTATAGTTAAATGGTTTTGAAATTTACAATTTAAATCAGCTCTCGATACAGCTGGTTAGTACGAGTTCTAGTTAATTTTAATCAATGTACAAATTAATACTGTTGCCTACACGCTCCTCATAAACATTATGGATTAATTGATATTCAAACAAATAGACTAACACCGTCAATGTTTTCAAGAGTCTTCTATTTTTTTTTTTTTAATTTTAAGTTTTATTAACATCAGTGGCATTGGATTTCTTCAACGCAACTGCATGAAAATTGCCAACATATCATCTACGTTTGTATTAAAAAGAAATAGTTTTATTGTTTAAAATATTAGTTCGTTTTAAGAAGATTCTAAATAATCTCCAATTTTAAGCATTAAAATTCACGAGAGATATTATCTTTATATCCATTTTAATACATTCTTTTTCTTTTTATCAATTTTTACTTTTACTCAACTATATATGAAATATACAGTAATGGGAAGTGTTGTTATCTTGAAAAATTTTGAATTTCTGTTTTTGATCCAAAGAAGCAAGTAACGCAAAATGGTCTGTGTGTCTATGAGTGTGTCCCTATGTGGTAGACCTAGCTCAAAAACTAAACGTTATACGAAACTGACACTACGTATTTATGGTGGGTATGTGGCTGAGGTGTGACAACTACTGTTTTGATAAAATCGACTATAATGACTTATTTTGTTTATTTGAAATAAATAAAAGTTCTCATCGTTAGTAATAAAAAATATTAAAGAAAAATGAATTATATTAATGAAAATGAATCATATTAATGACAAATATTAAAGAGATTGACAAATAAAGAAATGAAGAAAAAAAAATATACAGCTTCGAATTGAAAAAAAAAAACCAGACCGCCTTATATCTCCTGATTACATGCACATGTTTACGATTTCGTTGTTATTTGTTAAACCTTGTATTTGTACCTAAGAAAAATGGTAATATTGGTTATTCACACCTCAAGAACCCTAAAATACGAATTTTTATAGCAACAGAAAAATTAAAATATTTCACTTTTCTGACCTTTAAATTTTTTTTCTTTAAAAATTACAAAACTATCGATAACTTGAACGCCAGTCCACCAATCTACTCAAAACGTGAGGACATGAGTGGGGGTGGGGGAGGGAAGTGAGTGTTGTGACGCGCCCCATCTAATTTTTCTTTTAAAATTTTATCAAAATTTGTCCAATAATATCTTAAGACAAAACCACAGATATGATGATTTTTAATTTTGAGAAAACAAAATTCAAAGTATCATTCAAGTAATATATCTAGGGATGACGGTAAACAAAGCCTATATAAAAATATATTTTTCATAGCCACATATTTGACTTGCACCCATTTCACGGCCTTGGCTGAACAGTTCTAAATTTCTCGTAAAGTAAAAATGTTTTTGTGGAAGATTAGTGAAACAACTTTATTTTTAAATGTTGACACAGTTTGTAAAACACGTAACCTAATACGTTACCCTATCCAGTCTAATATAATGCATATGTTCATTTTTTACATTTATGATTTCAAACTTACTTTAAGAAACTTTAAAATAATAAAAACAATGTATATTTTAGTTGACCAAAAAAATTTAAAATATTTAAACTGGTAATTGAAAGTAATAGAAAAATTAATTTGTTCATATTTGTAATTTTGGCTCAGGACCCTTTACATATAAAATATTTTTATTGTTTATGAGAAAATATTTAAACATTCAACAAATCTCATTTAGTTCTTTTTATTTTTCGTGAAAAAAGTAATTGTTTTTCCTTTAACTTTTTTTTATGTAAAGAAAATAAGCAGAAAATGGTGTTCTGTAAGAAGAGTGAATTAAACTGATTGGGTTTTTCTTACTCTTTTGGTGATATATTTTACAGGAATAGTCATTAATCCTAATTATTTTTGCTAAATGAATTAAAATCAAGAATATTCTAGGATATCAAAAAATAAACGATCTCAAAATTGTAGATTTTTTATCCAAAATAATTTTCAACACTAGGTAAAGTACAAAATATATTCTTCTGAAAATTCTCAGACTCGTACTTTATACTCAGCAAAGATGGAAGAAGATATGTGTTTAGTTTATTATTTTTTTTTTATATTTTACCCAAAGTTTAATTTTCTCAGCCGTCATGTGTATTCTGATCTTACTCCTAAAAGCGATTAAATCCCATTACATGAATAATAAATTATTACTCTTTCATAAATATTCAAATCATTTGCTAATGAAGGCTTGGCTGTTTTATATTTTAAAAATTTAAGTAACTTTCCTAAAAATTAAAAAACAAAAAATAATATTTTTTTATTTATTTGTTTTTGTTTGATGTTGGAATATATTATATTCTAACTGAATTTTATAAATTACTTGTCCAGCGATTAATTCAGAAAGGCACCTTAATTGCTGCGTATAAATTAATCTTTTTGTGGATTTTTATTTAAATATATAGCTATGCCTGATTGATGGATGAAAATTTTATTTCTCAATTTGATTAATGAATAATTCCTGTCATATTGGGAATTCAGTTTAGTCTAAAAGGATATAAGGGAAAACAAAACGTCGAAAATATAACATGTAATCTATCCACAATGTGATCTATCAAATGACTTTAGTTTATTATGAGAGCATATTATTATGTAATCATATAGAGAAACTGTATGAACATAAGACTAATTTTATGCTTCTATTTTACATTAAATCTAAGGGTTTAAGTTTTGGAACGTTGTCTTATAATTATAAAAACACCTAATTATATAGTTTATCATATATATAAAATTAAATAATTATAAATAAGACCATGTGAGATGTTCGTTGACTTTTTTTTCAAGATATTCGGAGTATAAATACGTATGGAATATTGGTTTGTATTAAGATAAATTCCTTTGCACCAAATCGACCATCATGTGATAACACAATACCAACAAAAGTGCTTTTCTCTATACTGTAACGCCGAATCGGTTTTAATGATTTTGACGAAATTCGTTTAAAGTTACATAACTTTTAACATATAGGGTAAATCCTCGGGGAAAAATAAGAGGAAGAAAGTAATTTAGAAAAGAAAACGTTATTTGCGTTGAACTCAAAATTTATACATTCAAAAGAACATACAAAACCAGTGTTGTGATTTAGTTGACTTACACTAATTTTAACACCTTTGCTGGACAGTTCTTCTGATCTCGTAAAAACAAATGTTTTGGTCGAAGAAACTAATCTGTTTCTAAACGTTGATACAGTTTGTAAAACACATAACCTATTACATTACCCTATCTATTCAAATATTAATACTAAACTAATGATTTTAAACTTACATTAGTTTAAATAAAATTATTAAAATAATTTAATATAGTAATTGAAAGTCACTAGTGTGTACAAGATATGGAGTGTTGAAGTTTGTACCTACATGTCAAAAGTATTTTATTCAGTTTTTAATGGAATATTAGTATTAGTGTATTAATTTCTGAAATCTATACATTTTTGGAGACACTCCAGATGCTTTTTTTTAAGGTTAATTACATTTTCAAGCGAAATGAATTTTTAAAAAATTATCCAACCAATCTTGACGAAGATAAAGCAAAAAGTGTAGGAATTGATTTTAGCAGTGATTGTGGTTGAGAATGTCGTGTGACCCACTAGTTATTCCGTATAATTAAAAATTATTTATTAATTTTTTATGCAAATTTATAATTTACAGGGGATAGAATTCATTTTCTCAAAGGCTGTATGGGTTGAGTTAAGAAATTAAGTATCGAAAAGGATACAAAAGAGGGCACCAATTGATATAGAAGTTTATTGGTATAGAATATGAAATTATGGCTTATATCTTAAAAATTAGATGATTACGTGAAAGTGAATTATAACTACCTGATTCTAATAATAATTTATTTTATTTAATAAATAAACTGAATTATTTTCGATAAAAAAAATAGTTGGCTTACACCCTAGTATTTATTCTATTAAGGAGAACTAGAATATCTGCGGAGACAGTTAGTTTCACGGTGGTGCGACGGGTCTCGGATGTGATGCGCATAGTAAATGCGAAGTCAGAGAGCGAAGATTTAGCCCGTATGTGAGTTAAAAGACTGTGTGCGTAACGCTGTTTAAGATTTGCCGTAAGTTAAGTGAGGACACGCTCGGAGGGCTAGCTGCCATTACCTGGAAGATCCTTTCTCTACATCTCTACAGCCTCGGTGTGTCTTCCTTATCTGCCATTGACACCAAGCGACATGTTTAGAAAAAGTGTCAGTCTCCCTTAAAGGGTTAGCCTATCTTCCTTTACAGATTTATGTTCTGTTGGTTTCCGATAGATTCAAACTAATATGGCTTTATAAGCGTTATTTTTATCTAGCGGTTTATTTCATGGCCGAAACATCTTCATAGTATTATCAATTTATCATATTGTATATCTTGCGTACATTTAAATTTTATTGTACATTATTTTACCATTTTGCTTTATAAATAACACTTATACTAATAACACAACTTCAATTGATTCAGTTTATTCTCAACAAAGTTTATTTCAATTCTCCAATGTTTGGGCCCTTAGGCCATTATTTTTTTTTTTTTTTACATAGATTTATTTATTGATAGATATTACAATCTGCCACACAGTTGTGGGCAATAGGTAATATTGATGAATGATCTCATACATACTAAAATAAAAAAAAAATAATAATAATAAAATAAAAAACAAAAAAATAAATAAAAAATAAATAAAAAAAACTCTCTTAAAATATATACAAACAAAAGAATAGACAAGATGAACATAATCAAACTATCTGTATGAAAAATAAATAAATAAAATAACATAATGATAAAATAATAGGCCATTATTAAAGAAACAACAGCTCCTGTTGTTAGCTATAATAAACAAGGAATAAATATAAAATATTCATGGATTTTATAAATAAATGAAAGAGAAAAAAAGGAAAAATATAATTAATGGAAAATGGAAAAAGCCGAGACTGCCCGATCTTTGCCGATTGCATTATGGCTTTGTTAAAACTGTTGTATTGTTGGCAGCAAGTTCACTTAAATTCTGTATTCGTTATTTCCATCTCTAAAAGCCCTAAATACAAATTTTTATAGCAACAGAAAAAAATGTTGTTCATAATGTTCACTATTGTTATTATTTTATTTTTTCGAAAATCACAAAACAGTGATAGCTTCACCACGAATTCACCAATCTACGTAATACTTTAGGATGTATTGAAAGTTAAGTGATGTAGTTGCCGCCTGATTTTTCTTTCCATAAATAATATTAAAGCATTTTTAAAAATTCCTCATTTCAGTCGTTTCAGATTATTCCAATGAGGATAAAACCTATCACTTAATTGTGCCTAGTTTCATCGAAATCGTTTGAGATATTATTCAGAAAAACCCAAAAAGTGTAAAATCAATCGGTCGACACTTGCCATATATTTAATTTCAGATTCATACGAAAAACCAATTTTTCTTAACGTCAAATCGTATATTTTCGTCGACAAATCGAATTTTAAATTGTTCACGATAGCTCTATTTCCCTTACTTATTCATTTCAACTTATCTATTCCATATCTGGTAAGTGAAAGTAAAAAATGGTCTATACTTGCAAGCCATCATCTTTTATTCAACTTTATCAAGACTTTAAATGATATTTTCTGTTAAAATAAATCAATATCTATATCCGAGAAAGGAAACTCGTTCAACTTTCTAAAGATTGTCAGATGGATCCCGATCGAATTTTCTTGCTAAGAACTTGGTTTGGTTCATGTTAGTTTAGAAATCCATCCTATATGGTAGCGATCACATTAAGTAACGGAACACAAATTATCAACAATAAAAATTCTAAAAGAACCATTATCGTTAGTTTCTAGTGTAACATAGAAAGATAGTAGAGCCATGTATTTGGTAAAATATATCGTTTTCCCGGATCGAATGAAAAAGAAGGAAGACAGGGGAGTTATTTAGGCTGGACAAGCTGACAGATCATGAGGGCTATATCTGGGCAGGGGCTCCTTGCCGATGCAGCCGGTGTCCGTGGGCTAACTGTCTCATGCCTTACCGGTCTTGTTTTTCTTCTTCTTCCTTCTTGGACTTATCTTGCCCACCTCTCTCTTCTGTCTCCTTCCGTCGGCTCCATCCTCCAACGGTTAGCCGTAATCTTGGTGAAGAGCTAAAGAAAGAATTGTTACTAAACACACCTGAGGGATTCGTGAGGCACATGTAGCACAACACTTCATCCATGAATGAATATTAAGCATTCATATTTTTGTTATAGGTGGGAAAAGAATAAACAGGGTATTAAACTCTTTAATAACTTAAACTTAATGAACCAGATATCACTCCTTTCATTATAAACTCCCTAACCACCCAAACCCCCTAGTTTATAACCTTGCATCCTCCTCTATTCCTGACAATCCTCCAAGGCGCCTGAAAAGAAGATGGCCACCAGACCAGCTAATGTAAAATGTCATTAGAGTGCTACCAGTGGGTAGTTGCTCTACACGCCTGCAATGCAAATGCATTATGTAATATACGGTTGTAAATTTCAATGAATTATTAAAAAAACAAACCAAAAAAAAAAAGCTTAATGATAGTTTTATATAAAAAACAGGTATATTTAGTAAATTTCTGCTCAGGATTAATGTTGTTCACTACATTTTTCGTTTTATTCTTTAATTTCTCACTATTGAATAAATCAGATGGTGATCTACTCATGCGGTTAGTTAAGATTTTTTTTTTTTATTTATTCAACAGTAATTTTGGGCTTTTCAACCACTAAGATACATTTTTTCTAGAAATGATTTATGAAAAACAGTTGAAAGATACAATTATATAGATATAAATTTTGTTGAAGATATCATGTTTTTTTTTAATTACAAAAACAGAAACAATTTTTCTGCTGTATTTTCTCTATTTCTCCTATATTGGTCCTCAGTCCTACTTCCTCTGGTTCATTATCTTTGGCACAGCACTCAGTCAGGATGTGCAGTATTATTAAAGGTGCCTGATAAGATATACATTTCGGCAGTGTTCCTCTCGTCATAAGGTACCCATGGATATCACTCTTGAGTGTCCTATCCTGAGGCGGATCATTACCACGTCTTCTCTTCTTGTAAATGTTAGTAATTTTTGTCAAAGGTCAATTTAACAAAAAATTTTAGTTGTGTCATTATTCTTCTGGAGCGGTAATATTAATAAAAAAATTGTGAATTGAACATGTATGAAATAAACATGACAACGACATGTGCGCAGTCAATCGGTGACATATTTTTATACTTTAGCTTATTATATAGATAATGTTAAAGTTTATTATTCAATTTCAATAATGCTGAAAATATTGGAATAACTGTTCATGCCACATGAAGAACATTTTAATAAAACGTAATAAGAGTAAATCATTATCCGACTTTTCCTGTACTATTGGAATTTTAGGCAATTATATTTAATTATTAATAACAACAATTATTTGCTTGAAAAAAAAATTAATTTTTATTATATTAATAATTTTTTCACTTCAAGGGGGTCGGGCGGCCCCAGCTTGGTACGCCTATGGTTATCTATATGGATTTTCAATATTAAATGTAGAACAGATATTTCATTTTTTAATGATTCGTTTTATTTCTATGATTTACTTGTGCTTTGTATAGTTAGATCCTAAAGGGTGGTTTTGATTTAGTTTTGCAATTTCTTATTAATAAACGATATTCATAAAAAAATATATTGCATATTAAACTTTTAAAATAAAATCGACGACTATGAAGACACTGTTATGCAGAAATTAGATACTAATAATTGATCTAAAGATATAATTATTGAAGTATGCCAATAAATTCTTGTTAAGCTACTAATTAATAAAAGTATGTAAGTATATATTTTTTTTATTACACATTAAACTTCGAAAGATGAAATCGACACTATGCGGAAGCGGTTATACAGAAATTAGATAATAATTAATGATCTAAAGTTATAATTATTGAATTATGTGAATTAAATTTAGTTCAGTTGCTAATTAATAAAATTATGTAAATATGTTTTTTTTTTATTACTTTAAATTTACAATATTTTTCTCCTAACTATATTCATTCAATTACTTCCAGAATGATTTTAGTTAAAGCGTTTAATTTTTTAATTGGTGGCAAATAATTTATGGAAATTAATGACCTAAAAAATCGTAAATCCGTTTTAACAGTCCTAAATGAAGGGTAATGTTAACTGATGAAAATTATAGGGAAGAGACATGTATGGAAAAGATTACTGGAAAAAATTCCAGAATGATATTAGTTAAACGGTTAATTTTTTAATTGGGGGAAAGTAATTTATGTGAATTAATTACTTACACAATCGTTAATAGGTTTTACCATTGCAAAATGAAGGGTAATATTGACTGATGAATATTATAGGGGCGGGACGAGTATGGATAAGATTGCGGTTGATGTTCTTCCCGAGGAGAAGGAAAACATTCAAGTTGGGCTAATAAATTTACTGGAGATTATATTTAAAAATTGTAGGCGAATCAAAGAGATTGCTAGAGGTTTGATCGCCGGCTTTCTCTCGAAGAATCTTAATAGGTCGTAGCGCGATATTTAAAATTGTCTAGAATTTAGAGCAGACCATCTAGGTACTGGAACATCTCCAGGTGTTGGCTTCTCAGCCCATCCACGTCGCATAATAGCCAACCATTCCTTTTTAAAAATCAAAATATTATAATTACTAAATGTTTACTAGGATTGTTAATTATCTTTAATCCTGAAATCGAGAATTTTAAGTTTATTTTAAGCCTATTTGAGATTATTAAAAATCAATCATTACACATTGTTTTTCTCAATCATTGGTTAAATGCCTTTTTCTTTAAAAAAAAATAAAATATTTACTTCTCTTCTAGCCTACACAAGGAGGGGGAGGAGGAAGAGCGGAAGAAGGGTTGTTCTAATAAGTAAAATAACAAACAAAAAATAATAAAAACAGACAAAAGTATTAGTTAAAAAAGAAAAATATAAAAATCTTAGTGTGCAGTAGAAAATATGAATTTACAAACTAAAATATTACTGTATACAAAGAAAAAAAACCCACTTGCTGTAAGCGTCAAATATACAAAACTATTAATAATACTATTTAAAATTCAAAAAATACAATCTATATAAATTGTTTTAGGTAAAAATTAAGATACATATATAGATATATTTTTTTGTTTTTTAAAATATATTTTCCATATATTTTAAAAAACAAAAAAACTGTCTATAAATTACAGATAATCCAATTATTCTTAAATTAAAAAGAGGTAAATAGATTATAAAACAAATGAAAATTTCTTAATGACCTAACTATAAATTGAAAATTTTTGAAAAATATTAAATTAACCATTTATCAAGAAATATATATTATTAAACACTATGGATTTAAAACAATAAATAAAATATTGTTTATTAAAACAATAAATACAAATCGATGACTTACTTCACAGTGGTGCGAAGTACATTTCAACTATTTTAAAATTGATTGAAAAGTTGTTATTTTCCTAAATGGGAGAACCTTTCATTGTATTTTTTCAAAAGTTAGTGGAAATATACTTCGATAAGTTGTCGAAAGGTTGTTATGTGAAAAGTTTCCTTAATGTAAGGAAATTCACAATAAACATAAAGATATCATTCCTTTTTTTTTTATTGCCTGGCTCTGATAAAACTGAGTAATTTAAATGTTTCGGCTTCAGGTCGTTAAAAAGTATATTTGTGTAAATAGTTTTCTCTTAGTGATATGAAGACTGGAAAAAAAAAAACTACCAACTAAATTATTAGGTTCATTAATAATACAGAGCTTACACCATTAACTTGAATCAAATTGCAATTTATTTCTATCTAATTAAAACTTTAAAAAATAAATAATACCGAAAATAATTTTGGGTGAAATTGCATGTTTATTCTAAATTGTTTAGCCATAAGGAATATATTCCCCTCCTATTCATGAAAAAATAAAATGGGAGATGATTATGAAATATTAATGCATGCATGCCAGTGTTATGCAAATAATATCTTGTCTTGTTATTGTGATAATTTTCTACTGACAAGGAAGAAGTTAAAAAAAAAAGAAAAGAAAAGAAATATTGTGGTCAATAAGCAGTCTGTTGTCGACAACATAAGGCCAAGTGTACCCTATTTTCCTCGTAATTTAAAATTGAAAGGAAGTTCCCGATAGTAAGTCTAAATAGCTAACTTTGTAAATTGAAGTAAGGAAAGTCTTTCTTGCTAGCCTTAAAATAATATTAAAACGAAGCACAGTCCTATCGGTGCATATAGGATTAAGTCCATGCCCCTATATTATAAAAAAATATAGCAAAATGTTTTAACGAAAAGCTAACGTTGGTAGCTTACGTTCGTGTCTTAGAAGAATCCTTAGAAACAAGTTTACTACGCAACATGTTACTAATTGTAAGTGTGAAAAGATATTTTAAAACCGGTTGCAGTTCGCGCAACTTTGTGGCCGTTTTGACAACTTTATTGTTCTTTAGATCCTGTTCTTTGATAACATTTGCAGTGGACGAAAAATATTTTAGCCTTTCAGTTGGCAATTTTTTTAAATTTATTTCTATTTACAACTGTATTTACATAAAGTTGCATCTAGTAAATCTGATGTAATATCAAAATGGAGTGATACTGGTATGTATAGAAACAACCCATTGGTACCACTCTAATCATATTTCTAAACTAGAAATTCTCGAGGGTATCTTATTTTCTATGGCCTCGGAGGAATGTCAGGAATAGAAGAAGAACAATGATTAGAAACTAGAGGGTTTGGGAGGTTAGGGAGTTTATACTGGAAGGATTGAAATCTGGTTCGGGCTAGGATGGTTACATGTGGAAGGCCTTTATGGATGATTTTATTTGTGATGAAGTAAGGAGCATTGAGGACTTTGGATTTTGGATCGATACGGAAGGAATTTGAAGGTTTAGTGGAGCCCCAAAGCTTAACTGTGTACGCCTAGATAGGCCTTATAATTGTCATGTAGATCAGTCTTTTGTAATGTGTTGGAAGCTTAGGCCGTTTGTCTGGTGAGTTCCGTAATAATCGGAATCGACATGCAGTTTCCTGTCTTTTCAGTCTTTTGATCCTCCAATTACGGCACCATTCTTCGAAGGTTTGATATGGGATTGGGAGAGATTGGGATGCCATTAAAGGGTTATTATTCGCTGAGAGCACACATGTGTTATCAGCGTAAATGGTGAGGATAGTGTTAGGATTGGTTCGGATTAGCTCAGTTGGCTCCACCAATAATTGTTTATATATTCAATATCGATTTTATAACTATTTTAACATTAAAAAATGGTTAAGAGCACAATCTAAACTTTTCTAAACTGCAATTTTTTCGTATACCTAAGGAAAAGAAAAAAGTAAGAATTTCGAAACGAGAAGTATTATTAATAGAACTTTTCTGAAAACTATTGAAATCGGAGTCATTTTGTCAACCGAAAGTTTTATGTTAACGGTACTTAATTTATTTATAATTAATAATAA
>NW_027114226.1:705426-705995 GCF_000696795.3 Halyomorpha halys
CATTTAACACGCTTTAACATGTTAAACCAAAGATCATGAATACCCCTATTGTTAGAGTAAACTAACCCAAAAAAGTGAAAGGGTGGGTAGTCTTTCACTCTTGTTATTTAAACATATGGTGCACCCTCTATAGTGAGTAAAGGCTAAGTGCATGAAAGTCCTTCAATAGGTAAGATGCAACCCAATGTACCTGGGTTCTAGCCGAGCAGCTTTCTCCCATAGCAGTGATGCCACCCTATGGTAATTCGGCCGAATTAATTTCCCCGGTCCATTTAACACGGGGCTATTACCCAGCTGCTATTACCTATCCTGCCAACGGGAGGAAGTCCGGCCAACCTCAATAACCACAAGGAAGTGACTAATTGTCACTATTTACACCTCATCTTATCTCTGAGTCAGTTTACAATATCTGTTGTAATCATCTCCTCTATCTATTGTACACATCGCATTACAAAGAGCCCGAGTGCGCTTTAACATATTTGTTTTATGATCCTTCGACGCTATCAATTTAACCTGTACGGTAAACGTTGATGATAGGGGCCTTTGATCCTTGAAATAATTCTGGAACT
>NW_027114226.1:706045-706400 GCF_000696795.3 Halyomorpha halys
GAAATAAAGTACAATAAATAAATAAATATCACCTTTTGTATTAACTTTCAGTGATCAAACCCGTCCTTGAGATGCCTCTTCTCCCTCCTCACCCTAAACTTCAATAAATAAACTTTCAATCGATTTTTCGTATAAGCAGCGGGGAAGAGGGTGGGGTGCTGAGGGCACTTTAGAATGACCAGGTAGGATTTCGTAAAGTATGGCCGTTTTTAGAGATATTAGGGGTATTCATGATGTTTTGTTAAGTGTTAAATGTTTTACCATGTTAAATGTTATAACTATAAGATTGTGACCATCCCTATTTGAAGTCATGTTAAACGTTAAATAAAATAACATAATGATAAAATAATAGGCC
>NW_027114226.1:707641-715604 GCF_000696795.3 Halyomorpha halys
TATATATATATATATATATATATATGTGTGTGTGTGAATTAGTGTGGATTTATATTGCCAATTGGCCAATCCTTAAAAAAAAAGTATGTCATTCCATTGAAAACAGAACATAGTGATTCCTTTTCAATTTATTTTATTTTACATTTTTTCTATGTAGGTGCTTTTCATACAGTTTTTTGTATATCACTATTTCCTGTTCACCTAAGAAATAAAGTTAGAGATAGGGAACAGTACCCAGGAGAAGATGATCATAATTTGTTATTTACGTATTTTAGATCTTTTGTGATTAGTTTTAATACCTATTCTAGGCTGATTAAGATTACACTTAAAATTTTTTGAAATCGAGGAAACAAGCTATGCTAATGGTACGCTTTAAATTATTTTTTTTCTAAAAAAACTGTAATACTACTACGTAATAACTAATACAAGTACAAATAATTCAGCATTCTGAGTTAATCACATATAATCTTCAATTTTAATATAAAACATAAAATAATAAATGAAAGTTGTGATTTAATAATTGAACTTTAATATCTTATTAATAGATTGTTATTTTATTCAATCATATTCTGCGAATATTTATTTTTTAAAACAGTTATGTATGTGTAATGTGCAATTAATGATCTGTCCTTGGACACTTATCTTAAATTAGGTAAAGGTGGCTGATGAACTTCGGTTTTTATTCTGCTTGGTGGCCTATGTCTTGCATAGTTTGCTATGCGGCATGGTATGCCCAGTACGCCGCCGCGGCGAGGTTGATTTTATCAAATATAGTATGTAAAATTAACAAATCATAAAGCTATTCATGAATACAAGTAACTTTCATGGATTTCGTGGTAAATTCTAACTATAAATAAGTAAAATCTAACTATGTGGAACAGTTGAAAAGGCGTAATTATTTTTAAAAAATAATGCAATTAGGTAAGCAGTATTTATTTTAATATAAAATAAATCTAAAGGAAACTTAAAAATTCCTTCATTTTTTATTGGTCAAACAACGTTCATACGTTATTTAAGTTAATCACGTTTTACAAGTTACGGTTGTACATGAACATTAAACTAATCCAAAAAGGATTGATCTAGTTAAAATTTTATCTGAGAATAATAAAAAATCGAAATAAAAAAACACGTTTTGTCAAAAATAATTTATTTAAAATATCTCAATATTTATTATTTGGATCCCTTGGTTTCTTATAGTCTCAATAACAAGTATGGAACAGTTTTAAGTTTTGTTCCATCAATCTGTTTCATTTCCTCTTTTCCACATTGTATAAATCAAAAGTATTAACTTTAGTTGTTTTTAGGATACTGTTAAAAACTAAAACAGAACCGCAGCATAATTTTGAGAACAACTGGTCCTATAAGAAGCCGAAGGATCCAGATAATAAAATATAAATGTTGAGATCTTATATTTACGTTTTATTCTTTGGAATAAATACCGGAATATGTCATGGAGAAGAGAAATTGAAGCATTGATAGGGCAAAACGTAAAAATAAGACAAATGCTAAATCATCATGATAATTTTTTAATATGAGCCAGGAACTGATATATGCATTTTTTAATCTCAGTGGTTACTAAACTTTTTTTTTCACCGAGGTGCTCTTCTTGGACTAAAACATTTCAAGGCACCTAGGTCGACGTAAACGTTTGGGGACATCAAAGCAAGTGCAGGGTGGCACTGTTTTATTTTATTTATGCATTATAGTAATTTAATTTTATTTTTTGCAATATTTTGAGGAAGGGGCTACCATCTTGCGGCATTTACTGGCAGGAACCTTGCGCACCAAACTTGGCAACCACTATCCTATCTTTGGGCACCTAGCTGGGCAACCACTAACCTATCTTTAATAGAAGTAAACTGGTCACACACCTCAGTCCGTTAAAAATATTTTCTCGTTTTAAAATTCTTTTGAGGGCATCCTGGACGAGCGGAAAATTTGGGAAAACAAACGGCGCCGTTTCGAATCCATCTTGCTTAGGCTGACCATTATTTTTTATAGCGGAGCCATGGAATGAATCTCGACTTTCCCACTCTGGCTAAAATAAATAGTTAAGGTAATATTAGGGGTGAATTTAGTTAAGTAGTTAATTAGTTGATAGTTGAACTTGAAGTTTATATTTGCGTCAAAACCATAATAAACCAACTATTATTAATAGTTTTAACTTTGTCAGATAAAAGAATTGTTTTTTTGCAATAAAGTTTTTATATGATGCTACAATTTTTTTTTTGTTCATTAGTTATGATTAATAATTGTGTTTTTTTAGATGTATTGCTCATTTTTTTAAATGCATTAGTGATTATTTTTATACTTGTTGGTTTTTCTTTTTATTTATTAAATTATTTTTAATATTTACAAATATATTTTATATTTTTTTTTCTAATTCTGGCCAAAAGTAATTTCTGCATTTTTACTTTGCGTTAATTATGTTCGTAGAAGGTACTGCCCCATAATAAGTTTCTTTTTCTGTCATCAAACAGATTTTCAGATTGAATTTAGATTCGAATTATAACAAAGATGGTCATATCACATCCAGAATCTTCTAAATAGGTGATGAAGCCAATTAACGTGATTCATGCTACCCATATAAGGCCGGTCGGAGAAGAACCCGCGGAACGGCTTACAGATAAATCATAGTAAATAGAAACCTGCTGGAAGGAACATTCCGTTACATCTCTTGTAACGGTCGTTACAGCCTTAACCTTACCGGCTCCAGCTCCCACTTACTTTTTTTAATTGTTGATGATTTTCCGATAAGATTATCATCGATTATACTCCAAGCAATGGATTGTAAATGTAATAAATTGAGCTAATAAATGACTGTTCTTTGATAATTGATGTTGGATGATAGCGTTTTATCAATGGTGTTGATTGAGGAAACTCTTTGTTTTCTCACTCTGTATTCATCAAGAGATGTTATTACTGATGTGTTCAATTGTTTAAATTGTATAATGAGTTGGATATAAATTATGTAGAACAGTCATATGCATTCCTAAAATACTCAATTACCTCAGTATGTCAGAACCCATAATGGCAGAAACCCTGAAATTTGTACAACATAATTTTTGCTAAAATAAAAATTTGCGACTGCCTAGAAGTGGAACGGACAGAACTAATGTTTTGCTTCTTACAGTTTCCTTGAAAGAAAAAAAAAAATGTATGAAATTTTTTTTTTAAATATTTATTTATTGCTATTTACAACTGTACATTATAATACATTTAGTAAATCTGATCTAAGTTAAATTGAGTGTTACAGGCGTGTAGAGAAACCAATGGGTGCAGCACTCTAATGACATTTTACATTAGCTGGTCCCGTGGCCATCTTCTTTTCAGAAGCCTCGGAGGATTGTCAGGAATGGAAGAGGATGCAATTTTAGAAACTAGGAGGATTGAGTGGTCAGGGAGTTTATAATGGAAGGAGTGATATCTGGTTCGGGCTAGATCGGTTACATAGGGAACATTAAGGTCTTTATGTATAGATTTTATTTGTGACAAAGTAAGGAGCATTGAGGATTTTACGAAGGACTTTGGATTGTAAGGATTGAATACGAGAGGAATTCGAAATGTAATTTAATTTAGAATTTTCCTTTTTCATCACCCAAGGGAGTATAGGATAAAAAAAAAAATTTACAATGTGTTAAAATACTCTTCATGAGACTCAATTTTATTTTAACTTAATTGTAATTACAGTTAATTTAATAAATATAATTTTAGAACTACAAAACGTTCTTTTTACTGGAAACTATAATCGTCTAATATGTATAACTCTAGCTAGAGGGTAGGTTGACCGCTAGTCGCTCCCTAATTCCTCACTAGATTTAATCTAATCATCAGTTAACTATGTAAATGACTTAATGTACTTTGATGAGCACTTGAAATTTTGATACATTTTGATGATACACACCACACTTTCGTGTGGTCTTACTTGTTCATTTATTTATTTTTTATTTAAGGGGTATTGTGTGAGTGTTTTTATTTTGAAATCGTCTGGTGGGTCATTGAACCATTTTAATGTACTAATACATGTATATTTTAAATAGTATTTATATTTATATTTTATATTTTGGATTTTAAAATGATCACTTAAGATATTTGAAAGAATTGTTATTCAGTGGTGTATGTAATCTTGTTTTTTATTGTGTGATAGTACCATATTGTTTACCGTGAGGAATTACTTCAAGTGTAATTTGGATTTTATCAATGTACTGCTGCTTGATACAATAAATCTTTTTTGAAATCCGGATGTCTGCTCCGTTGGCCTTAGAAGTTTGTAAGAGTTGTATGATAATTTTTTTTTGTTTTCTAGTTCAGATGGGAGTATCGCAAAAATGCATCTGCATAAATTGTCATTGAAATTATAGGCATTTAAATCTTTATTACACGTGGACCTGTAAATTTGCTTTGTGTAAAGTCTAAGCTATTTAATAAAGTTTTGAGTAGGCAGAGAAATCGTTGTCCCAGTTCAACAGTGTACAGGATTATTTTGAGATATGTATGTAATCTTAGCAATAAGGGTGAAATTTATGCAGTAAAATACAGAATACATACTAAAACATATGTCTAAGTAATGCATATATCAAAATAACTATTTTTAAGATGTTATACTGTTCTACTAGAACAGCGAAATATAATTTTATATAACTATAGGTGATTGGTTTATTTTTAGATATCATAAGCCTCATTAGATTTAATTTAAATGTGATTAGTAATTTTATTTTTTATTATTATATTAGTTTAAAATTTACTTGTTTTCTTTTATCTTTATTTCGTCATGTACACAGGTTTATTATGTTCATTTAATTTAGCTTTCAGTTTATATACATATTGAGATTTTATTTATTTATATATAATTTTTAAATTTTGGTATGAATGGATCATTTGTCACTATTACTAGCCAATGTTGTGGTAGATTCTAATTTTTATAAATAATTTTTTATAAAAAAATATTAAATTTAGTTTTTCATTTCCAAAATCCAACAGCATATCTAATGCAATCGATATATCTAATGATCTGTGATTCTCCTCCTATAAAGAAGTCGAATTAACAATTTTAGTGAACAATAATACTTCAAGATATTTCTTCAAATAAAACTTGTATATTCAAAATACAAATAGTTTTACAAAAATGTACACAAATATTTTTTATGATCAGGAGATGCGGAAGGTTTCACTGTTCAACCACATGATTAATATACATCTGTTGACACGATGCTGACGGAGATATGATAAGGAAATAATCGATAGTCACAATCGGAAAGATACGACTAATGATATATCGCTACTTCGTCGTAAGAATACTCCTTTCTCATATTATGAATATAAACGACCACCGAAGTATATTTAAATCGATTCTGATGAAACTATATTTTGTTTTTTAACAGAATTCTTAAATGTCGAATTTTTAAAACAAGGACTAGACAGTGACATTTGGGTAACAGAACGATAAATATCTGAACACATATTATTGCTCTTTGCCTTTTAAATAAATATTGTAGCAATCTGATTCGCATTTATGTCAAGGATATATTATAAATTAGTGATCGACAAGTCGAAATAAAAATTCGTGAAAAAGTAAATACTGCCATACTCTTTTGAATATGCATCAATGTTTAAACGGGCAGAGAGCAGAATAAGCAATATTACAAGAGCCCAAGAGGAGAAAAGGGCAGTTATTTCATCCCAATTTTTGATTACTTAATTGAAAACTATGTATAATTACTAGTCAAAATTGATGAGTCTGCCAAGTATAGGTAGGAGGAATAAAAAATGGCGGCTGTTTCAAAATGTTAAAACAAATTAATTTTTTTATGCAGGAAAATCTAAGAGAGCATTATTTAAAGTAGAGTAAATTTTCTAATATGTAAGCCCTAATAGAGCTATTTACGTTCAATAGTTCTCGAGATATAGCTTTTTAAAAAGTAATATTTCATAAAAATGTTGTATGGAACGTACTGAAATATGAGTAGTTAGTTAATTTATTTTGAGAAATCCATATCTCAAAAACCATTTGACGTACAGATGTCTATTAGCACTCAAATTAAAGCTAGTTTAATGAGCTATCAAGTTGTTTATGACGTTTATGTTCATAGAATTAGTAATTTTCATGAAATTTGCTAGAATAAATTGATTTATAGGTGTTCGGACAAATTTTCATTTGCCAATTTTATATACATATATGAATATCATAAAAACTTCTATCCCTACAAAGATAAATAATAAACTACCCTATAGTAAGTTAAAGTTTCTTTATTTTGAGTGTTGGCAGACATATGCGCGTCTTACGTGTTTAGAGATATAGTTTTTCATAAATCAAACATTTTATACGAACAACTAGAAATTAACATTTTGTGAGTTTATTTTGTCAAATATCATAAAAACTACTAGTCCTACAAAGATAAAAGTTATAAAATATTTTATAATAAATTTAACTAGCTTTAATTTGAGTACTGGCAGACATCTGTACGTCTAATGATTTCTGAAATAATGTTTTTCATAAATCAAACCTATTGCCCGAACAACTATAAATCAATTTAATTTAGAAAATATCATGAAAACTACTAGCTCTATTAGGGCTAATATTTTAGAAAATTTACTCTTCTTTAAATAATGTTCTTTTAGATTTTCTAGTGTTGTTGGTAGTTCTTAAGATATAAAGCTTCGACTAAAAAATTAATTTTGTTTAACATTTTGAAACAGTCGCCACTTTTTATTACTCCTACCTATACTTGGCAGACTCATCAGTTTTGACTAGGAATTATGCATAGTCTTCATTAAAGTAATCAAAAATTGGTGTGAGATAACTGCCCTTTTTTCTTCCCGGCTCTTGTGCTACAAGTTTTTCCACAGATCCAAAGTCTTGTAACTGAACTGCTTCACTGGCACCTATTGTTTACCCGTGGTTTAGTGAGGGCATATTTGAATTAGCCACTTTGGTTATAAGGGGACTAAATGAGTCATTGCTAGAATTAAAAAAAATAAATAAAGAACATTTATTACTGAAGGTCTCAGTGTCATTGCCGTTTTAATCTTCGAAAATGAATTTACGGCGGAGTAATCGATATAAATAAAGATATGAGACCCCGTATCTCATATATATTGTTCGTAACATAATATTAAGTATTCACTAACCTTTAGCAACATTTGGAATTGTTCAACTATTTTTTTTATTAAATATAGATTGTTCAATAATCAAATAAATACGAATATTATATATCAGAATATTATTATTTCTTCTTCATCATCATCTTGAAACATTATCTACCTCAATATCGATAACTAATAATTGTCAAGTGTCGTTAATTTCGTATTGACATGCCGTATCCTTTCCTTGTTGTGACTGAATAATAGGAATAAACACTTGGTCTGTAGAAAATTAATATTGGTTCAATTAATTAACCTTTGTTTCTAGAAAACACATAAATTTTATTTATTATTTCTACAAATAAATATATTTATTGAGGGAAGTGCTATTAATTTAATTGATATGTAATATTTAAGTACCACAAGTCAAAATTTAAAATTTAAATAGAAAGCAATTAGAAAAACGTATTATATGAGACTTAATAAACCTATATGGGCATACGGCCCACAGATTTACAATTCAGCCGAAGGAAAGAACCACTTAAAAAATTAGAATCTTTTCAATCTATCTCTTTATGAATAATAACAAAACTCCTCCATGCTTAAATTACAGCATTTTACTGACAAACGGACATCAAACAATTATCGACTAATACTTTCGTATACTGCATTTATGGTTTCATAATTCATAATGCTTGAAATACTATTCTACCTATACTTAGTCCCTATTCCTGTTATTATTTTTTTATTACAATAATTTTATGTTGTTTTTTTTTTAATTATTTATTTAATGTAATTTACAACTGTACAAAATAATACAATAGGTAAATATGTAGTATGTTGCATATACACTTGAAAATCTTGGGAAGGAACCACCCATTGG
>NW_027114226.1:715869-722857 GCF_000696795.3 Halyomorpha halys
CTGATTATTGTAGTGTATACTAATTTTTTGTAGTGAATGGGAAGTTTAGAGCGTTTGTCAAGTAAGTGTTGTAGCAATCGGAATCTAAGAGCAGTTTCTTGTCGTTTCAGTCTTGTGTGTGGATTCCAAGTAAGTTTCTTGTCAAGATGGATCTAAGTATCGAATCTGTTCAACAGGCGTTAGTGGTGTATTTTAGAAAGGATACTGTAGGACAGGAGGGCAGAGGTTTACGACGGAGAGTAAAGGTGATCTGGTGGGATTAGTCAGGATTTATTTTAATTCTCCAGTTTTTACACCATTCTTCAATAGATGTTATGTGTGCCTGCAGTGTTTGTGATGCATTAGTTGGGTCGTTGTTTACAGAAAGTATACATGTGTCATCAGCGCATGTTGTTGGGACTGTGTAATTTTATGTTTAATTGAATTTTTGAAACTTTAAATGGATTACCTGAAAAAAAAATTAAGCGATTCCAGTTCTAATGTTTAGTTTGGCCTGGGAAAGGAGACCTAGTCGTTCCTTTAAACTCTTACCTATAAGCCAACGGACACAGCAATGTGAAATGAACTTTGAACTAATATGGAATGATTATTTAAAAATGAGGGAGAAAGGTTATTAAAATAAAATTGAACAAACCTGGTACACAAAAGCGAAAAAAATATTTAAATTTTCATCTCCGAATTGTGCATTGTTCTGTTTTATTTGAAATATAAAGATTTAATCTGTTGCACATTATGATTATGGTTTGTGAATATAATTTTTGTTATTTAACGCATCCATATTCATATTGTTAACTGTTTATTTATTAAACAATATGACAAAAATAATTTAACTTCATTAAAATTAAGTATGATTAATTTAATTTTAATGATTGAAACCATTAGCAGTTTAATAATAATTTCGTGAAATATGATTAATAGTAGACATTTGTATCATTTCATATCAACATAAAAAAAAATGTGTACATTAACATACATACGAAAATAAGTAATCTCATTTCTTAGGAGCACTCATATCTCAGGAACTATTAAACTTATAGATATCTATTACATATATTTTATTTTCTCTTCAATAAAATAAAATTAATAAAATCTACAACTAAAGGGCATTAAGAATTAGTGTTAAAATATTTATGCATACAATATATACAGAAAATGAAGAATAAAAGAAAAAAAAATTGAATGATAACAATTTAATTTACGGATTAAATCTTTTGTACTCACTGAATTAATTTAAAAAAAATTAAGATGATGATAATAAAGAATATATAGATGAATATAATAATAAAGGAATACTATCATTGTTTGCATAAATAAAAATATGTTTCCAAATCAAAAATATAATAAATTAAAACTGATCAAATAATAACGAATAAAAAATATGTAAAAGACGTAGAAAATTAAATATAAGTAACAACAAAATAAATGCACATTCGCACCCACTTGCAATATTTGCATTCTGCAGGGGAACTCCAAAGCCAAATCTTGCTACCCACCGTGATCTCAACGCTTATTTTCCACTAGAGATGGCTGTTAGTACAAAAATAAAGCTTGTTCAATTCACTTCAAAATAATCTTTTGATGTACTTATAAAACTTATATTATAATTTTTTTTTTTTAATAATTTCTTTATTGATATTTACAACTGTATACATATATACACATCAAGTAAATTTGCTGTAAGTGATATTATGACATGATAAAAACATGTGGAGAATCTACCCATTGATAGAACTCCAAAACATTTCTAAAGGAGAAGATATCGAGGCAATCTTCTTTTCAGACGTCTAGGAGGATTATTAGGTAGTGAAGGAGAAGCCAGATATATTATAATTTAAATTATATTATAATAATCCTTTGTGTTGGAGTAATAATTTCTACGATATTAGCCAAAATAATTTCACAAAGTGATTTTACGAATTTTTGATGTTTTAAACGTACAGAGAAAATGTTAACGATTCCCTCTACTTTAAATGAGGTACGAGTAGTATTATGTGTAGCGCAGTTGATATTTTCCATGAAATTGAGCATGGAATAAAAAAGCAGCGTAAACTTTAGGGTTCTTCATTGATAAAATAAATTTTGTATGTCAGTCGAGGACGCGTATTTAGATTTTTAATATCGATTAAAATCTAAAGAGGATAACATAAAAATCAGAACTAACTGATCTTTTGCTTTTTGAAAATGTTTTGTTACCTGGAATACCTCATATCACACTTATCTATGACAGCTGCCAATGCAGAGATGGAGTTAAAATGTAAAAAGCAAAAGTGGTTACCTGTTAATTGAGCCAAGCAGGTCATTTATCTTTATTAAAGAACTGGAGTTTTTGTTTTGCCTGCTTTGGATTCGTGCTACTTCCACCACAACTAATAGCCACCCTGGCTGTCCCATATATTTTTAACCTACATGTTGCACAAATTGACTCACTAGCTAACACGATGAAAAAATATACAAGCGGTCGTAATGAGATTGATGTTTGAAAGTAGTCAGTAGTCTGTTAACGTAGAGATCGATGTTGTCCGTCAATGGAACAATAAAAGGTTGCGTTTCGCAGAGGTACGCAGCCGTACTCCAAATGAACGTGTTTATCGGCGACTTCAGAGAGAAAGGACTTTGGAACATAATGTACCGCCAGTAGATTGTCTTCTTGTTTTCCTTACAACTCAAAAACTTGTCTTTAGCCAATCATTGTTTTTTATTATTTATGCCTATCCTGGCTAAAAGGTTACGCAACCTTAATGAAACCCGAGGCCTTTTATTCTTGGATTTAATTCCTTTCTTTCCAAGACTAGTCTTCTTCAATGGAACATTAATTTTATTTGATAAAACAAAATATATATATATAAAAGTGGTTTACTTCCCGTTGAATTTTAATTAATTAAAGTTTACTAAATTTATCCACATTGACCAAAAAATATGAATATTTTTCCCAATTAAGACAGATACGAGTAATTTTTAAACACAATCACACGTATCTATACAACTAAAACTTAAAGAGGAGACCATAATACAAAAATATTTGAAGTATATCCATCTCGGCAAACCCGCCCCACTAAATCTCTAGCTGGGAGATCGAAGTCCATTATCACTTTTGAAATATTTACCTAAACGGGAGAGGTAGATCTAAGATAGTTAAATCGACTAACATTGACAGTGTAACTATAATCCAAAAAAAGGATACTACTTTTTGCAGATCTGCCTCATATCAACACTCCTTCTTTACCCACCCTACCATTTTCTGAAATTCCATCCCTTTTGAAGTCTGTGCGGTTTCTTCCTTTGTCACATTTAAAACCTTCCTATTCTAATTCCATTTTTTCAATACAGTCAGTCTGTTCTAACATGAATTATGAAAAAGCTGAGGTTTCATTACTACATCTCTATGAAAATAGTATATTAATTTCGGAACAATTATGATAGTGTTTTTGCCATGTATTATCATAAGGAATGCTTTATGATTCTCTCAAGTTTTATGATTATGTTTATTTATTCACTTAGTTTCATACAACAGATATATTAATTTTTTTTTTAATAATTAATTCACTTAGTCTTTTTTTTTTTTTTGTATTTTTAAGTTAATATTTATTTACCATTCCTATTTTTTTTTCTATCTATGTATGAACTTAGTGTTATTTGTATAAAAAATGTAATAGGTCAATTGGCTAGATATAACTTTTTTTTTTGTACTTGTTTATTATTTTTAAGGGACTTTGTCTCAGAATATTATTATTTTTGTAAAATAAAAAATAAATAAAATGTAGTAATCAATTGTTGAAGTTTAGAACCATTTAATGAATCAAAGCACTATAGTAAAAAGAAAAAAAAAATTAAATGACCAGTGACATTAGTGCTTTGCATATTGTAGTTGTGAAACAATTAAATGTACGAAATTATAATTTTGAAATTTCCCAAAAAGTTCAATTGGTTTAGAAATTTCAATATCAATCTATCGTAGTTTAGTTTAATTGTACATTATGAAGATATAAATAGCCTTTCTTATCAGGTACTCTATAGCAATACTATGAAGGAATATTATCCTCTGTCCAAATGAGATATTTCAAAATAATTTCCACTACCTTTATAGATATTTATTTATGCTTCTTAAAAATATTAATTGCAGTACTATTAGGACAGGGAGCGCGGTAAAGCGCTTGGGCATTAACTCCAAGGACCCGAATTCCAATCCGGCTGGGCAGAAAATTGTTTTCTGTTACACTATAGCCGTGAGTCAACTCCTGTGGGTACTGGGAGCCCTTTTAGGGTCCACCCAGCCTCGTAAATTGGGTACCCTTAATTGGGTAAAAATCTGACGGTCGAGCGTGATTCTGACCAAAATACCTTCTTGCACAATCGTTGGCCTAGTAGCAGTACTTCTTTACAAAGTACTGAACCCTGGGCCTTCATGGTTTGTAGCGGTACAGATTTTTTTTTTACTATTAGGACAGTTTCTGAAGTCCACAGTAAATTTTCTATGCCTCCAAATCAAAACATTCTACAAATGTATTCCCATCTTCTACATGGTAATATAATGGACTCCAGAATAAAACCATCAGATGTCAAAAACCGTGTGATTAGTAGATTATCCATCTTTAATTCCTAATATATATCAAATCTTAAAGAATTTTGAAAGGATTATTTTCCAGTTTAACTTAATTCCCTTAACAATAAGATTTTGATTACAATAAAGTAAAATTTCAGGGGGATGAGATAACTTTTTGACTATTTCGATTTGAAAATAATGTACTCACCGAAGAGTTAGATTCTCTACTATTTAAGATACTTTATTTTTATTTATTTATTGAGTCTTCCTACCTGCTTTGATGCCCTCATCGACATCATTCGATATCAGACAGATGTGTATACAGAGAAAATTCTGTTAACGGATACCCCTACACAACGGATTATCCGCTTAAGGGGCAATACATTGATGTTCTGGCCAACAGAGTCCAAATTTAAAACATAGTTTAAGAGTCAGATGGAAAAAAGTCAGTTATTTCATACCAAATTTTGATTTCTTTAATAAAAACTATGTATAATTACTAGTCAAATTGATGAGTAGTAGTTTTCATGATATTTGCTAAAATAAATTGATTTCTAATTAATTGGACAATATTTCATATACAAAATCCATATTCATATGCTAATATAAAAACTACTACCCCTTACGAAGATAAGTGTCTTATAATACTTCATAGTTCGTTCAACTAGTTTTTCTTTGTGATTGCTGACATCTTCACCTCTAATGATTCCTGAAATATATTTTTTCATAAATCAAACATTTTGTCCGAACATAAATCAACATTTTGCGAATTGATTTTGTCAAATATCATAAAAATTGCTACTCCTACGAAAATAAACGCCATAAACTACTTCATAGTAGACTTATTATACCCACTTATGATATTTAAATTTATATTCATTATAAAATTTCCTCATAGATATATGATATTAGAAATATGATGCTGTGCCCGTGCTTCGGTAAGAAAAGTAAAATCCGAAAATTATACTTGTTTGTAAAAGTGACCTATGAAAAAGTAATCGTATACTCAGATTTGACATTTTGTAACCCCGAAACGTTTTAAACAATCTTACATTGACGGATCAGAAAATCCCTACTCATGCCAACTGCTACAAACCACATACTGTCCGTCTATAAACCATTTCACGACAAAGAACAAAAGACTCGCAGAATAATAAAATGCATTGTCTGAGCCCGCATGAAAGACAATTACCTCGAAAGAATTGTCGAAGGATGGAGCTCCTTCACATGTATTAACATGTTAACTACAAGTGAGTTGTAGGTGCCACTGGGTATGTAACTGTTCCTCCAATCTCTCATTCCTATCTTGACTTATCTTTGCCATTTGGTTCGATATATGAGGAACTCCAGATCAAAATACATTTATTTTCAACAAACGATTTTTTATCCTGAAAAAAAAAAAAACATGGCCGAAATTCATTTTCAGTGAAAAACGAATTTCAAAGAAGTAAGATGATCCAAAAGACAACAGTTTACGTTTGCTATCTCAAGACACTGCTAGGATATTAACTTAAGATACTTCCCTAACATCTTACTATCATAATTTTACTACCATATAAAACTATTACCTTGAAAAGAGTTTATATCGCAGACGTTCTTATTGTTGAGCGAAAGTGCTCCTAAATAAATTATAATAAAAATGAGGATAGCTTCGGAAAACCAAAGAGTGGATGGAAAAGAAAATATCAATGAATGTCCCAGATGAAGCAATTCATTTGACAGTTTGATCCTTACGAAAATTGCTTAAGTCTTGATTCCTGTTTGTGTCACATAGCAGGCTTACAATGTTTTAAGTCTTCAATGCTTCCCTGTAGATATTTGGTTCTTGGCAGTTCCAAAAAAAAAAAATCTTAAAAAAAATATTTTAACCCTTTTCCTTTTATATCAAGTTTATGTTACCATATAGTAGTCTGTTGTACTCTTATCGTTATATGAGCCGTTTAGAATATAAGTGGTAAGAACCTCCCATTACAAATATTGTATTATTAAATATTAATATTAAAACAAGTGTTAATGAGTGGATTAACTTGATTATTTATATTTTTGGATCTTCTTCTGACAGAAATGTTTAGACACAGGAAGCTGTTATTCCTTTCCAAAACTTCAAAGAACTTCCCTTAAACTGTTGAATATCTTAAAACTCCGATTTAGACTTTTACCTCTCATCGGCTCATCAAATCTCTTTTATTTATTATATTATAATTAACAATGATCTTTCATGGTCATCAATAAAACGAACTGTAAAACCGTGGTCAACATCCAATCGCAACAGCCGTAGGGAGGAAGTTGCTCTAACCCGCTTGAGAATAGGTCATACTCTCCTCACGCACTCTCACCAAATCAAAAAACTGCCACCTCCAACGTGCAAATATTGTCAGTCCATTCTTACGATTAGACATATTTTTGAAGAATGTACTCAATATTTCCCAACAATAAATAGGATAGGAC
>NW_027114226.1:722999-734932 GCF_000696795.3 Halyomorpha halys
ATTTTTTTTTATTTATTAATTTTTTTTTATTATTTTTAATTTTATCATGCCATAGGCGTTGATGACCAGAGGGTTTTACGCCTTTAAGCAACAATCAACAACAACAACAACTAGTTGATTTATTTATTTTGCATCTTGATATTTCTATCTTTTTTTTTGTGTGTGTGCCATTTTAATAGAAAATTTCAGGAAAACATACATTTCTTAAACAATTGCGGTGGAATAAACTCATTCTCCGCCTCCCTCAGAGGGGACATTTGTGTGATGTGCTAGACTTACGCTGTCCACTCAGAGGGAAGAACCGAGTACAAAGGATTAAAATTTATGATGAAATAATTTTAATCGAAAAATAATTTTTACCCAAGACTAGGTACGCACTTACAGGACGGAATATAATCACGAGGAGCCAGAAGGAAAGGCGGCGGGATGGGAGCAGTGAAAGCAAGACTAGGGCTGTCACAACAAGATCAAGGGGCCCGGAGGCCCAGTCATTGTTCCCACTTGCTGCAAGAGATATATCTTTCATAACGTTTCCCAATCCGGCTTCTTGCCCTTTTAGAGTTCTCACTTTGGAAGTATTAAATCCATCCTGCCAATAGACGATTAATAATCTCCTTTATTCCTAAAGGCGATCAGATTGCCCAACTGGTTTCATTATTCTCAGATACCTTTCCCGAGAGTTAAATTATTTATTACTTATTTATTACGGAGTCTTTAATAGAACTGGCACATCTGAATTGTATATAGTTGCCCAATCGGGGGTACTGTCAGTGATACCGTTTTGAAAAATGTTACTCTTGAAATGACTCAGAGATTTAAATATCCGTGCCTGACATATAAATTGCGATTCGTGTTTGCCTCAAACACTACTCGGGGAATTGAAAAAAAAAATTATTCATTGGTTTTTGATGGATACATTTCGGCCTGTTCTCTGCTCGTTGATTGATATTACATGCATGGAGTTCTTAGAACATTGATAATGGGAAAATTATTGTTTCACGTGATAAATTATTAGGTTTTGTAACAACTAAAACCTTTTTTAAAAAAGCTTCATGGTTTGTATTTGTTTGATATTTATTAATTTGAGTAGTCAACGACTGATTGCTTTGGTGACATTGCTATTTGTTGAAATTGTATCATCGATTAAAAAATTTAACAGTGTATAGAAATGACAAGCCGTGGATTTTTGCGTACTTTTGATAAAAATATATACACATAAAATAAAATGATTAGATTTTAAAATAAAAGAGATTCAGAATAATTGTTAAAACTAAATTGTAGAAGTCCAATAAGCCTTATGGCTAAAAAACTCGCCAGTCAACGCTTCCCAAATGCATGCATTATCAAGACAGAAAATCACAAGTATTGATGTATAGTTTATTTCTTTTATTTTTACCGTTTTAGCTTATTTTGAATAAAAACAAATTGCATAATAGATTTAAATTAAAAAAAAATTAAGTATATTGATAAATCCAATGAATTATGAATAAAAATTTAAGTAGGTAGATATTTAGTATTGGTATTAGTATTAGTATTTGGGGGGGGGGGGAACTAGCCCAGAAAGTGGGACTATTGGTCCTTTTTGCCAATCCCTGGCGGCTACCAGAGTTGCTATCGCGTACTAACCAAGTAAGGAGTGTCCAGATTCATTTTCATGACCAACCAAAAATAAACAATAACTGCCCCAGGTGGGAATCGAACCTACAACGTTCCGAACGGGGCGCGCTAGGACCTACATCCCTACCAGTACCTTCGCCACGTCTCTCAGTAGGTAGGTAAGTTTTAGAATTTTAATGTTTGGTCTGTTACGTAAATCACTTTCTTTCAAATGAACAAACCAATTTTGCTAATTTCTTTAAGTATATTTAAAAGAATAGTTTGTGAGACGGTTGTATATAGAAGTTGTAGATTCTCTGATTTCTAGTATGGAATACAAGCAAAAATTAATTGAATTGTATAAAAATTTTAAAGGTTTTTTAGGTTGGATCATTTTGTCGTATATAATTTAAAATAGAGAAATAAAGAAAAAGTTTGTATATTTACAATTAAACTACTAAAATTGGTCAAACTAATTAAATAAAAAAATAGTTTTTATTTCGTCTTATTGTAATAACAGGTTTTGAGTACCTGTATATACGCTCCGAAATATGGATACGGGCCGTTCGTAGCTCAGTGGTTGGACATAATCTTACCTTTCTGAGATCTATTGGCGGTGCTGGTTCAAATCCGGACTGGGGCTTTATCTTTTTTCATTGAGTGGCGGTACTACAAAATGAAAAATTCCAACCCACAACTATGTTAAAAATAATAGGAATATAAATAAATACATATCTAGTATGGAAAATTCCAATGCCATTAAAATATTAAAAAACAAAAATGTAGATAATTTTTTTCAGATACAGTTTTTTTGGGCTTAGTGGTCATAAACTATATAAATTTACAGAGTATTTGCCAAATCTTTGATCAGTCGCCGTTGTTTCTATGAAATATTTTTACTTATCACATGGTATTGTGCACATGTCATATATTTTATATACCAATATAGTTATAATTGTGAAATTTTTTCACTTGGAATGTTAAATGATTAATAATGGTTATATATTTTATATACATGAGTAATAACCATTAAAGATTACTACTTGGGATAAGTAAACTACTCTTCATCGTTTTTACATTCCTAGCCATATTGTCAGTAAGGGGGAGGTATAAAGAAAATTAGAAACTGATTTCAAGCAATTCTACTTTGTTCAAGATCATAAAATATATTTCAATTTATTTAATAAGCAATTGCGGACCGTTGTGTTCCCTTTCTTTCTTCGAAGAATGATAAATGCCAAGTATGGTATTTAATCTAAGCGACCATTACGAGAGAAAGTAGCTATGATTTAAAATCCAATCTTTCATTTTGCGGTCAAACAGATTATAATTTGTTTAAACATTTAACCCCTGGTTGAGACCGGGCTATAAATCGTGAGATAAGGTAGCTTTGAGGATGATTTATGTCGATAGAGACAGGAGGCAAGATGTTGAGCCGACGGGGTCATGTGTGTTTTGACCGGACCCCCTGCACCCGATTAGCATACGGCAAAGGTGCTCTGTCACCTCCATTAGGTAGTTTTGTGACAGTGATTGCCTCTTCGGCACAAAGGGTAATGGCTCCTTCCAGTCCGGCTGATTGATTCGTTCAATATCAATTACTGCTTATCCATTCCGACTGCAACATTTCCGAAGAGATACCATTTCGACTGTGAAATGTTAAACACATTTAAGTAAATACGTCGCTATAAGTCACACTAACTAGGTAAGAACAGAGAGATACTGTTTATTTTAGCCTCTTCCTTGTCTTTCGTCAACATGGTACATAAACGATATGCATGTTTAGTCAGTAAATGTAACTTTGGACTATAATGCAGATCATCGTCCTTTGGGATGATGAGTTTCAATTCCAGCCCTTTCCAGGTTGGCCTTGGTCCTCCTCTGCCAACCCACGCAGATGTGTGATTCTCCTGTTGATTAATTAATACCCAACATCATGACCTGAATATGTTATTTGTAGTAGATCTCATCTTGGGCCATTTTTGACTAAGAGTTCCCTGGGTACTTCTTAACGTATCTTTATCTTAAGAAAAGTTTTCTCCGGCTTGGTGAACTTATATTCTGAACTATTTGGGCTCTCAACAAAAACAAACCATACTCTAGTTAAAATCATTACTTTAGTTAATATTTTATATGTAACTATCACTTATAGGAAGTTCGATTTTTGATTAGCAAAATCAAAAATTACTTCTTGACATTCATACCATTGACCCTGCTCAAAGTGAAGCGATGAAGATATATAGTGCCTCCTTATGTTTTGTTTCCTAGACTGAATTGATTGTTGAAAGAGATTGTTTTATGGTGTTTTGTTTTATTATAATTTTAACTTTAATTTTACTTAATTTACTTTAAGTATGTTATTATTTCATTTATTTATTTACTCTTCCTGTACATAAGTTACCTGGATGGAAAAGGGCCCCCGTAATGTAAGTATAAATAGTGCCTCTTGCGGACTAAAAAAATTTTTTTTCGTTTTTCATCGATCGCTGTGGGAAGCAGACGAGTGAGAATAAAGCCATTTTTTCCCTCGGGATTCAGAGAAATAATTTTTTTTCTTCTCTTAAATTCAAAGTTAACATGCGCGCGCTGACTTCAGGAAGTGGTTCCCTGACTCGGGACGGAAGAAGAGTGAGGAGAATGCTGAATCAGAGATGAGTAAAAATTAGCTATATTTGAAACTAATTGTTGAAATTGATAAGGATAAGACTTTTATTCATGAATGAGCCATTGATAAATAAATATCATATCCATGACAATATTAGGTATCAGGTTCAACTATTACTAATTTTTCCTTAACTCAGTGTCGGGGGAGAACATGGCATCCACCTGAGTGAGTTTACTCTAAATTATCCTTCTTACCCAACTGAAACATAATCTTCATACAGTTACATCAAGTCATCTATATTATTAATCTTTCATGTCCCCAATTCAAAATGTATTAACGTAATCTAACCTTGTTTCCTTAGGCTACTTCCTTGTAACTATGTAAATTATTTAATGAATTCCAGAAATGTTTCCTATTGGCCACTCTCTACGACCATTTAAATTGATCAATAGATTCCTTTTCTTTCTCTTTAATTCAATTTTATTTTTTAATTAAATTTCTTACATTCAGTCCATTCATAATAAAGAAAACAGCACATTCTAAAGTGAAGGAAGGCCTGGCCTTAAGTAGAAGGAGCACTTCATACCATAAAAATAATAACTCATAATGGCACTCATCCATAGTTACAATACATATGTAGGGATGCTAGAGTTGTACTACTTTTCTGGTAGGTTTAGAAATATTTCTACTTATAGCTACAATTTTCATTGCTTACAGTTGAATTTTTTTCTTACAGAAAAGTTAGATTTAAAAAAAAATACTGTATTCTCCTAGAAACGTTTTGATAAGAATATAAAAAAACGAAAAAAACTGGATACTTTAATAGGTAAACCTATTACTTCTCCATGTCTTAATACCATTATTAATATTAATATTTTAATACTCCATAACTTAATAAAAAAAAATGAAATCAATTTATCATAAATGGGATTCTAGATGTAAACCTAACTGCATTGGCACTCGATGTCAAAATCGGTTAAAATATGTTTCATCTTAAATTGAAGATGGTATGTACCACGTTAAATATACTAGATATTTACTAGAAATTGCGACATTTAATCATTTCAAGTTAAAATATTTAAGCTACTTGTGATATTTTAGAAGTTATAGGCTGTAATTCTAAATATACGGCGGCCATTTTAAAAAATCTGCCATATTGGAGGACTATGCTTCTCAAGGTGGTACTGACCGTTTTACAATTCCTTTTCAAATATATTTACTTGAGAGTAAATTTACGACAATTAGTTTCCATTTACTTTTTGGTTAACTTGCAAATTGACTGGACTGACGGGCTCATGAAAGGTCTGTGGTTAATCATGATGGCCAAATTTCGTCTAAATGGAGCAGTTCGTCAAGCAATACAAGTTGGAAAAACAAAACCTCCATGTGTTGGAAAAGGACAGGATTGCTCAAGGCAAGAACTGAATAAAAACACATTTCAACAATATATATTGTTGCACAATAACAATATAATTGATAATGGATTTTTATTTAGGTAATTTACATTACAAATAAATCCTGTAAGGGCGGCTATAGTAGAAACCTCATATGCGATGAGGAATCAAACTATATTTTTCCTGTTTTATATATAGCTTATTTTTTGAAGTATTATAGAGGAAAACTGTGCCTTGAATTTATGTTGTGAAATTAAAAAATATATACTTAATAAAACTGAATTTAAAAAAAAAATGGATGGTTTCTCATGACAGTTACTTCTTGTTTTGACACTAACACATTACCCGAAATGAATAAGTTATGCATGCCCTAGGTTTTGAAAAAGTTATATCAAAGGTTAAATCAAATATTGCTTGATGTGACAGTAACAAATGACCCGAAACAGGTAGGTTTTAAATAACGGAGGTTTAATAACTGCAAAAATTAAAATAATTTTCCATTTTTTAAATTTTTATGTAACTGATTTATGCTCATGATCTTTTGTATGGAATTATTCCAGAGTGTGTATAAAAACAAGATCTGATGTTTTTAATTCTAATGAGTATAGACAGAAACCCACTCTTGGCAAATAAATCTACCATTTAATAAAAGTTATTAGTATTATTATAAAATAAATTATACAATCGTCATTAAAGGTTTCATGAATGCTGTCAGTAAGGCTTCTTGTATATCTATTCCAACAATAAAAAAAGTTTATAAATAAACAAAAAAAGTATATAGATCTTTTTAATGAACCGGATTTATTATCTTGTCTTTCCTTGACTGGTTATTCCTTTGACGTTTAGTGTTAAGGAACGAAAAAAACTAAATAAAATCAAACCTAAAACTTGTTTTCAATACGTCGTTTCCTGGTTTCCAATTTTAAACTAAAAGCTGAATTTTCTAACCCTGAATAGTTATTTCCTATATGTATAAAATGCGTTGCGTGTTTGCCCGATTTTTAACTGGTGCTCCCATCAACTTTGGATCTTTTACGAGTTCATAAATAACAATTTGTTTGAACTTTCAGAATAGCTCAATTAACTTGGTAATCGATACTGTCTTAAAGTATTTCTTTGTTTTTATAGTATATAAACGTATTTGATATTTTAAAATTATCCTTAATTTGATTCTGTCGTAGATATGGAAATGGTATTTGACTCGAAAGCGAATCCTTGAAAGGTAATCAGCGATGAACCGGCCTGAAGAGGTCCGAAGCGTGGACGAGAGGATTACATTAGTTCTGAAATTGTTTAACGTTCAAAGAGCGTCATCTTAGGAGCATACTTATGCAGGCAATGATTGCTCGTGAAATCGACAGCGAACCTCCGGCTCCTTTAAGCACTATTAATGAAATTGCTTTAATGGGTCCATTATTGTTCATCTCAACATTCAATAAGCTCGTTAAGAAAACAGCGATTTAACTGTATTAGGCAATTATTTATGAAAGATATAACTGTTAAACCATGTGAGAATTGCTTTTGCTTATTGGATTACTACAGTATGCCTGCTATATAAGTGCGCTTAACGATGAGCTGATGGGAATCATTAAACAAATTCATTATTCGTCGAATTTATTTTAATCGAGAATTCCGTTGCCCTAGCCACTATTCTTAGGTAAAACTTATGATTTAATTTTGAGCTCATAAAGGATCAAATAAAGCAAAAAATGTTAGAATTATGTGGCTTAATAAATGCGAAACTTTGATAGATCCTGGAGATGAACACGAATCCTCTTGATCAGATCGATTCAGTTCTTCTTCGCCTTTGCCTGTTTTTGGACATTTATTTAGTGTTTTAGAGACCTGCCCCGTGTTTTTTTTTATAACGATTGTAGCGAAATTTTCAGATTTCCATTGTTGCTTTTTTTTTTTTGGCTTCAAATTTTCAAATCGAAATAGACTTTAATGAGACATTTTTATTTGACATGCTAAAACTACTTCAACATAAAATGTACCCTTTTCAAGTAAACGATTTGCAATGTTATATCGATTTTGGTTAGAACATAAATTGTTAACTTTCTAATTATTTCAGTATTTAAAAAAAATAATTTGTCATTTTTAGGTTTTTTTTTTCGCAGTAATCAGTATTATCTCAGTTCATTGTGATTATTAGAATTATTAGTGCTACAATTAGAATACAACTGACGACTTACGCTTTGCTTGCTGAAGAAATTAAAAAAAAAATCAACTGATTTTTCTCTGTTACAATCTGGGCTTTACCAAGCAGGGGCTCTTGCCTCTGAGGATGGATATCTTATATGAATTTAACGACGCATTGAAAAACATTTATATCCAACAAAAATTATTATAATTAGTTAGGCACTAAACCTGACTTCGGTTAGAAGGTCGCTTATCTTTGTCGATAGTCGAACGCCTGTATGGAATGTTACCAGCAAAATATTGTTAATACACATTTTGCTTATAAAATGTATGTTTTTTATTTTTTTAATAAAGGGATTTGAGTTTTGATATTAATATTCATTTAATTTTTAATACCGTCTCATAAATGCGATATACATTTATTCATATATATGGCTGCCATATTTGAACTGGTGTCATATGTACTTTGACGGCAAATAAAGATGTAATGTATTTTGTGTATATATATATATATATATATATATACCTATGTATTATATATTATTGTATTTTGTATTTAAATAAAGAGGTTTTTGAAAATTTAAATAAAAAAACTGGTGTCATAGAGTCACAGTTGAGATTTGAAGAAATGTTGCTTTTCTACGACTCACTTTTATTCAAACTTCGTTTTAGTTTTATGATATAAAATGATTAAGTAAATTGCTACTATACAAAACATTCATTATAAAAATATGTGGATACTAAGACAACATCCTGAGGTTATACAATTTTCTTTTTTATAAGTTATGAATGACCTTTGTGTAGTGCATTTACATGAAAGGAAAACAGGCTTTATCTTAATCCATTTTGCGGAAGAGGCACTTAAGATAAACTATACTTATCTTCGATAAATAGTCGTTGCTATCTTGTTCTGTATTTATAAAATTAATATTTATAGTTAGTCGGAAAAATAAAGCTGAGATAGCGTTTCATTTTTTTAAAATAACATTTTAGCCTTCTATATGAAATTCTAACAATGAGATCGTGTCGTTGTTTTCATTATTTTATTTTTACCATAATGAGAAAGTTTTTTATTCTTGTTACCTAATTTAGTGCTGACGTAAATTCAAATGTGTAGTTGGTATAGATCGTAAATTATACAGCGATGGTTCAGAATATATTCAATACGCGGAGATTGTGATAATTATTAAAAAAAAAAAAAAAGGAATCCAGATAATGGTCCACGTTGATATTAGTAGTGATTATTTATTAATTACCACGTGATATTTATTATAAGGTAAGGAATATACCTTAGTAAGGCATATGAAGGTCATTAATTGTAGATAACTTCATTTGTAACTTTATTAGTACGCGGAAAAGAGTTTTAATTACTTTTTTTATAGACAAGTAATGCAAATTAAAGTCATAACTGATAATGAAAAAATCGGATTTAAAGAAATTTAAATGAATTAATTTTAGTACTAATAATTCCTAAAAATGACTAATTTGACTTTAGTTTTTACTATTTACCCATTTACTATTTGAGTTTTATTTGACCGTACCCGGACCATATTCCATTCATCAAAACATAAAATTGTTTAGAAAAGAACTTTCATGATTTTTTCTTCGGTAAAACCCTTCGCCTTTCTGGAAAAAAATATTTTATATATTTAATAATATTAGATACGTTCTAATTTTAGATTTGCTACAAGATGAAGTTCTTGGTTTTACAGACTAATTCAAAGTCAGTAATTAAAAGTCAGTGTCATAGTTCCATTTGACTGAGGTCCGATACTCGAACACTAGCCTCCTAGACCCTTTATGTGTTAGTGCTTGACTTATTTAATTTTATCTCCTATAATAATCCTTCCTATATATAGTAACTTTATCAGAATGTGTTGCTGTTATATACGAATTTCAAATCTAAAACTAAAGCTGAAAATAAATAAATGAAAACCCCACTTGTCAGAAAATCAGAATTTCTAAAAAAATAAATAATTTTTATCGTTTCTTTATCTTATGAAAACTTGTTTTTCCCTTAGGCATCAGGAATTTTATTAGAACTGAATAATTAATACCAAATTATTTACTTTGACTATAGAGAGGAAAAATTCATTGGGTTTTTCACGGAATTACTTTATTACAATGCATAATAATGATATAGTAATTAACTACTTGGATGAGATTGCTATATTAAAGTCATAATTTACTATTTATATTAATTTTATCATTAGTTATAAATAAAAGAAGAAGAGAAATATGAAATTCAGCAATGAAAGTTTTCTTGGGGCTACCGTCACTTATCAAAATCAGATCATCCCCCAACTTTGAGCTGATGTTAAAACGATTTAATGTTCATTCAATGTAGCAAGCATTGGGTCCTTATTTCTTTCATTTTCTCGAGGAACTACAGCATAGTGGAGTTTTTGAAACATTCCAGACCTGTGAGGTTTTTTCCGAATAGTCATACTATTTCAAACACCTGTAGTATTTTTGGTACCTGCGATATTTTTGACAGAAACGGTTGTGAAATCACGTGAATATTGCTGCACACTTTATAAAGGGTTCCCTCTAAAAATGTTACTTATATAAACTGAAAGAAAAAAAATTTCAGTCTAAAAACTGTCTTTCTGGCCTAATCTGACAGGTGTTGGCAATGGAAATAGTAATGAACCAGTCCTTAATCCTTAACGAAGGCTGTTTCTGCCAAACTGAAAATATTTGGTCAAAGGTAAGACTTTTTCTTGTCTTATGTCTGAAAAGATTTAAGATAAATTAGTTATTATGGCCAAGGTGTTACCATTGGGAATTTTGCGATCTTGGCTGAAAATATTAGTTTGGACTCCCTAGGGATCATACATCATAACCTGCATGGGAATTAGCTCTAAATTATTCATTTTAGTAGTTGGACCTGTCGATTTGTGTGTTTTAACTTATTTAACTTATTAATTCACTAAATTATTTTATTATTATTATTATTTTTATTTATTAATTTGTTATTTATTATTTTACTTATTTATCCAATCAAGTATTTCTTTTAACCAACATTCTATTATATTTTCCTTTAAATCTATATATTAGTTTTGTTTTGGTAAAATGTATTTGTTTGTTTGTTTTACTGTAAACTGATCTACTGCTATGACTAGTATTTCTCTGGTTTCATCTCACATTGCTTTATAATAGTGAATTTGTTTAGCTGTCACTGAGAGGGGAATTCAGGAGGGTGAATTTGTCTATCAAATGAAATAAAAATTGTGAAATGGAAGGGACAAGAAAGGGAAAGATAAAAAGGAATACATTGAAATATTTGTATTTAGTGTGTATACTGGATTTGATTGTAAAAGAAAATTGTACATATCATGTAAAAATATGTAAGTTGTATATGTCCGATCACGAATTGATTAGTATGCTGTATAATGTAGCAACCCGATGTATTTGGGCAGTATGCTGTGTAATGGGGCAACCCGATGTATTTGGACAGTATGCTGTGTAATGGAGCAACCCGATGTATTTGGGCAGTATGCTGTGTAATGTAGCAACTCGATGTATTTTGGCAGTATGCTGTGTAATGGAGCAACCCGATGGCAGTATGCTGTGTAATGGGGCAACCCGATGTATTTGGACAGTATGCTGTGTAATGGAGCAACCCGATGTATTTGGGCAGTATGCTGTGTAATGTAGCAACTCGATGTATTTTGGCAGTATGCTGTGTAATGGAGCAACCCGATGTGTTTGGGCAGTATGCTGTGTAATGGAGCAACCCGATGTGTTTGGGCAGTATGCTGTGTAATGTAGCAACTCGATGTATTTGGGCAGTATGCTGTGTAATGGAGCAACGCGATGTATTTGGCCAGTATGCTGTGTAATGTAGCAACCCGATGTATTTGGGCAGTATGCTGTGTAATGAAGCAACCCGATGTATTTGGGCAGTATGCTGTGTAATGGAGCAACTCGATGTATTTGGGGCAGTATGCTGTGTAATGGAGCAACCCGATGTATTTGGGCAGTATGAATGAATAAAGCATTTCTCTCTCTTTTTCTGAAGAAAAAAGAAAAAAAAAACGTAAATGATAACAATAATACTAAGGAAAAAAATGATAAAACTATAAATATAATATTTATAAGATTCAAAATCTATAATATTATAGTGATATAATTGAAACTGATGATAATAAAATATAATAATAAAAAATAATTTTTAAATAATAACGACGTAA
>NW_027114226.1:734982-751897 GCF_000696795.3 Halyomorpha halys
AAAATAATTTTTAATTAATATAAAAAATTAAATAATTTTGAATAAATGTTATTTATAATATTTTTAGGGGGTGTTCTTTATATGATGGTCTATCTAATGTATTTTTCAATTTTGTAGACTTGTAGGGTTTTAGGCTAGAAACGTCTCGTGCTTATTTAAGACAGACTTAATAAGACCTGAAGAACAAAACGGTTAATATTCAAAATATCTGTAGTGAACAAATTCTGCTGATTATCAGTTTTCATAATCGCTGAAAGAGCTATTTTTTATGATGACCCCGATTAACTTGAATCCTTCTACGGACATAACATTTGTCCTTATTGAATGTCGGCCATATTCGGCTATCCAAGATTAATTGAAGATATGAATGTAGATTTTGCGATAGAATGGGGAAGTGAATGGGTAGGAAGCTGGTTAGGGATCTGGGTGAGCGGATATATTTGATGCTAGGAAGGGATTGGAATGTGGTTGGTGAGTATTCAGAAAGTGGGATGAAGGAAAGTCCTGCCCCACATCTCATTGTCCTCTCCTAGCTCCCCGCCCTTACTAATCACTTAGTCACTGCCCATTTGAGACCGGTCCTAACTACCTCCCAGTTGATAACTTTTTTTGGTTAAAGTGTCGTAGTTTAGTTAAGTTTTAATCGCTGTCTTTTAGCCGCTAAGTGAACTAGCTGCTGTATGAAGGGCAGCCGAGTGCGTTATTAGAGAGGAATGGAACCGAACAAGGTTGTCTTCTAATGTGCTCGCTTTTAGTTTTTGAAATCGACACACTTCTTCATTGTACATTTCGCTCAGCTCACCGCCTTGCCATATTAGGGAAGTGAAGTGCTAATGAAAGTTACGCAGTTTGTAGTCTGCTGATCATTTTAGAGAAGCTGGAATGAAAAATGTGTAACAGCAAAAATTCATTGGGCCTTACATTATTTCGCACAATTACAACGGATTATTTCAATCGGACTTTTTTTTTAAATTTCTCTTTAATTGAAACAAAATCATCTCAATTTTACTGAAAGTCAGGGTGTAAAAAATTTTAGTCTTCCTACGTCGACGTAAGTAACACTTAGGGAACCAAAGAAATGCCTTGGGGAGATAAACTTCGAATAAGAATACTTGTTTATAAAAACCTTGAGACAATAATGCTTATAAATTATTCTGTTGTTAATCGCAATTCATTCAAACTATTTCGTAGCATTCCTCAAGTTTCTTCGCATTTCTGTCAACAATATCTCCATTATGTATAAAAGCTCGGTGTTGTCTATTGCACTTTAATATTGCCAATAATCACAACATATACACTATCAACTCAGGTGATACTCTTTCTATTATTTTTTTAATAAATTTATATGTTATTTTTAATAAGTTTATCAATATACCATATATTAACTTCTTATTTGGGAAGATGTAATAAGATACAAAAAATTCATTTGATCTATTCTCTCATCTATTTTTAGGTTCTATCTTTTTAAGGTCTCCCTCAACCTATTATCGAAGAGACCTTAAAATTGTAGAAAATAACCAGTTTTAATTTTTTTTTCTGTTATAGACACTATTGCTCAGTTCGAATCATCTTTAAAAAGTATTATCTTTATTTTATTTTATTTTTTACTTTTCCACTTTGTTACTTTGTTATAACCTTTAAACAAATAGGTTGAAGTGTTAAACAGTTAAAGGATTAAAACAAAAGTATAATTATTGCAAGTAGATCAGCATTATTTTAGGTATTTATAAAAAAAACTTTGTGATATTAATTTATAGATAAAATTGTTTTCAAAGATGATTCTATTGGGGCATAATAACCTGTAATAGTAAAAGTTTTTAAACCTTGGTACATGAATTTTAAGGTTACCTTTGAATGGAGAATAGATCAAATAAAATTTTTCCTTTAAATTATTTTATTGAAATTTAAAATCATAATTTCTTAAACACACAGACCTCAAGAGCTTCTTTATATGATTGCAATATTTGGACAACAAAGCCGGTCATAAAATCGAGCAATTTTAGCTCTGCTCTTACAAACATTAAATGAACCGACTTGGTCAAAAAGGAACTAACCAAAATTAATTTGAAATTGTGTTTTATAAGCTATATCAATAATTTTCATGCCTTACATAAATCCGTGGCATAGGGTTTCTCTATGTCAGTCTTACATACTCATTATGTTGTATAATGAAAAAAAAATCGATATAACTAATAGAACATTTAAAAAAAAGTTGGTTCCTAGTTGGATATGTGGGTTTAAATAACGTGTTTTGTGGGTCCTGTTTCCCATTTGCCAGCAGATCGGACAGAACTTTCAATACTTCTAAATATGCAGTAAAAATTAATGGTTAGATAACTCTATCACAAAAATTAAAGATTTTGAAAAGAATGAAATCCACATTAGTTCTTTCATAGCGAATAGCAAGTAAAAAGAAATTAAAGTAGTTTTTTAGAAGAGGTAGATGAGTATAGTGAAATATCTCGGATCTTGGGGGATAAACTGCTTATGAGTTGGGAAGGGCCTTCTATGTTCGCCGCGGCAGTTCAGTAGTTAGTGAATTTATTTTTAAAAATCTATTTCTGAATAACCATTTGACGTGAAAATGTCTATTAGCACTCAAATTAAAGCTAGTTTAATGGGCTATTAAGTACTTCATGACGTTTATCGTCGTAGGAGTAGCAGTTTTCATTTGCCAAATTTATATTCATGGATGAATATTATAAAAACTACTACCCCTACGAAGATAAGTGTCATAAACTACTTAGTAGTAAGTTCAATTTCCTTTATTTTGAGTGCTGGCAGTCACATGTGCGTCTAGAGATATATTTTTTCAAACTTAAAAAATTGTATACGAACAACTAGAAATTAACAGTTTGTGAATTTATTTTGTCAAATATAAAAAATACTACTCCTACAAAGATAAACGTTATAAACTATTTTATAGCCAATTTAACTAGCTTTAATTTGAGTGCTGACAGACATCTGTACGTCCTATGGTTTTTGAAATAAAGGTTTTCATAAATCAAACTTATCAACCGAACAACTCTAAATCTATTTATTTTAGGAAATATCACGAAAACTACAATTCCTACGAAGGTAAAGGTCATAAACTACTCTATAGTGCGTTAAACTAAAATTAATAAATTGTCGTTAATGATCTAAGTATAAGATTAGAACCAAACATGGTATTTTTTTCCAGCTGATCGTTTTAAGGTTCATTTCTACCATTTAAATAGATAAAATTGTATATACTTTTAAGCGTTTGTTTATTGGAGTTAATGTTGTTAATTAAGATTAGTTAAGTAGTGCTTGGATACTTTCAGTAAAGGTTTTCGGTATTATAGGGAATAAGAATTCGACCATCTTCAAACCATTAAAAAAAATACTAATGGATCATTTTAGAAACAAATTTTAAGTCATTAAAAAATTACATAGTTATTCTACAAAACCCAGTTTTGACGAGATGTTTTTAGAATGCTTAGTTGATTAATTTAATAATTATAGTATTGAGAATAAAAATGGTAGCTTTTGACTTATTACCCCTTAAAAAAAATGTTCCATTCCAAAAAATCTAAAAAGTGTTAATAACTAGTTTTCTACTGTCAAAATGGAACGTCTAGAGAAAGGTGCTCAGTGGACCGACCATATTTTATGGTTTAGCTTGCTTTCTTCTTGTTCAAGAAGATTATTGCATGGTAGATTATAATTTATGAAGTACGGGAGTAACCGAAATTTATTGTTTCGTGGATATGAATGGCCTTTTCTCTTTTTGAAAAGTTTTAGTTATGAAAAATAAATAAAAACAAAGATAAAAAACATAGTAATCTAGCTATTCTAACTATACATGGAGTTTTCTTGTTACCTTAACGATGATTTTGATTACTGACATTTAAGAGTATTAAGAATGAAATGATGATAGATGTGGAGAAGAAACTATACAATAAATAGTAATTATTTAAAGGCCAAAAATGTTTTAAAATTTTATATTCTTTATTGAACAGGTTCAATATTATATTTTTATGAGGGTGGAGATTATTAGCACTTAAGTACAAATTGACTGATTTTGATAAAACGGTGATTCACTTTTTTCTTCTTAAAAGTATTACCCAAATTACTTCCATTTTTGATTTGCTGCAATTTATTAATCTGTAGTCAGACTTGTGTTTTGTAGTTCTTCATAAAGGATATAATTGTTTGAAATGAATGAAACTTTGTGTAAAATCACATTTTTCTACTATGGGCTCCCGGGCCTGTAGGTATAGGACGGGTTGTAATATTGTTACATTTTCCTTTATCCATAGTAGAAATTAATAATGGTTAGGGTTGTATTTTATGTGGTTGCTTCCCAAATCAATTGAAAACTCCCTGGAAATAAGTTTTAACTGGCATTTCTACCAACGTTTCAAGTATAAGCAAAAAATTATCCTTCATTTGACTAATTTAACGTATTTTCAGTTTTGGCACATGAGACGGATTGGATCAGGAAGATTTTTTTTTTTGTTGAAAAATCATTTTTTTTTAAATATTACAACAATAAACTTCTTTGGAGTCCTTCAGTTCTAGTGTATATAGTAAAAACTAAATTTTATTTTTAAAAATAGCTAATATTTTTTACTGGAAGATTGCTGATTGGCTGTCTGTATTAATAAATGGAATTTGGTCCAGCTACGATAAAAAAAAAACTCAATGACTGATTGACAAATTGACTATTAAAATAGTCATTACTATTTGATTTTTTTAAATAATATTTTTTTATTTAAATATCGTTTTAATTTTATATGTGAAGAATACTGACTTAAAAACCAGCATAACAAAATGAGTTTTAGGACCGAATCATTATATATTTTTTAATAATATTTGTTTCTTTAGCGTATTATATTTATTATTTTGATATATTCTAAATTTCTTTTGAGAGTTATCTCATAACCTCTGGTACACTAGCTCTATTCATCTCTTGTTTGTAATGTTCCATTTATTCTACACTTAAATCTCACTTGTTTCCCGATCTCCTTTTCTTTTTTCCATTTAACCTGAATCGATGTAAATATTTCTCATTATTAATAATGAGAAATATTTAGAAATATTTATTATATATATATTTTATTTCATAATAAGAAACTTATTTAAATGCTAAGCAATTATTGTGAAATGATTTGGGTCAAGGTTCTATTTCTCTAAATTATTACGTTACGTGGAACAAACGTATATTTCATATTTTCGTTAACAGACGTGAGTGTCCATAAATATATGATTAGGGTCAATGATGGGCCGAAACGTCACTGATACTATGTTATAACAAAAAAAATCTCCCAAGTTTTAATTGGTTCGACCCATTAATTATTAAATATAAAGGTTGGTTGTTTATACCCGAAAAAATAAAACTGTAATTAGACATTTCCGGGCGTCCTTCAAGAGCACTTTTTTCGCCCCGCTTTGTATGCCTCAAATAAATATTGGCGTTAACCTGTTCACATTTTAATGTCATCGAATCGATTTTAGTTGAGGAAGAAAATTAATATTCTTATATTGATATAAAACTGCATTGATTATTTTTCATTCTCTTTAGAAATGTATGTCCATGTTTTAATTCAGAACAAATCCATCTACATATGATTGTTTTGGAACCGCTCAACCTACGAGTTCGGAACTGAGATCTGTAATACTTGATACTTTCATTCCGTTCCCTTGAACTTTGTCCTACATAAACCCGCAAAATTATACATCTCCCTCGATAATGAGGGCAAAGTTGTAATGAATTTATGGAATCTTATGAATAATGGATAGATTCTCGTTCATTTCTTTTTTCCTCGCAACTTTTACATTTCCTTAGTGTCCCTGGAATGATAATAACTTCTAGAGTCGCTTTTAAAGTACACTCGGAGCTACGTTATGAAAGAATAGTTAGTTGTTAATGTTTCATTTCTGAAGTATAAATGCTTCAATAATAGCTACAAAGATAAGATACGCTAATCATTGTCATATAGCAAGTTTAATGAATAAAGATATATAAATTTAATCATCTATGATAAATAATCTATAAATTTAATGGTGATGAATATATATGGTGTCCCAGTAAACGTATCTACATTTCGATAACTTAATTTTTGTTTTCTCATCAGTTGTATGTTGTCTATATTTTGTAGGGTATTAATGTTCTTACCTCCGATTCTTCTCCTACTCTTCTAACTCTGGACTAGAAGGGGTTTTATATATATATATATATATATATATATATTTTTTTTTTTAAGATGAATTCATGTTGATTTTCTGTTTGCCCTGAAGGTAAAATTGGCCAAAATTAAAAAAAAAATTATTTACAGTTTTTGAAGATTTGCTAGCAAAATGCGCAGAAAATCGAATAGAAAGAGAAATGTTTTATATATGACCATGCTGCCCAAATAAATTCGGTTGCGATAAAACACAGCGTACCCATCAATCCATAATTAGACATATATACACTACAATGTATTAACATTTTTTCAAACAAATGTCATCAATACACTTAAGTACATTTTTTTTCTTGACAAAAAATTATTTTCCTTTTTTTGATAACAAAGAAAATCGGTCCATAATCCAATTCTTCCTTAGGATCCGTTGTCATAATTCAGACATTTATTAAGGAGTTTTCATAACAGCCATTTTACCTCTCAGTTATAGCAAACATATATTATTTTTTCATATAAGACATTATCAGTTCTACAAAGCCCGAAGCGACCACGAAAATTAAATTAAAACATACATTGAATTAATAAAAACTATTTCAAGCAATTCTATTTTTCCTTATTGTTGCATCTAATTTAATTTTCCATTTCCTTTTACATATTTATTTTTTATTTGTTTTATTTATTACTTATTTATACAAGAATAATAATAATTCTTTGCAGTTTTATCTTCCAAAAGTAAAATATTTATTCAAAATATTACAAAAAAAAAAATTACAATTTAACGATATATGATAGTGATGATTTATTAACAATGTAGTAGAGAATACTATTTTATCTGATTAATGTTATGTATTATGAGATAAATCAATTTAATTCAGTGTTTACGTATACGTTGACATCTTAATAGTTTGAGCTTATAGTATGCAAAAGTTGTAACTTTTCCCTGTGATTTCTGTATATGTTTTTCAAAATTTGCATGGCCTCACTTGCGGTAATAAGCTCCGATAACAAAATCAGAAGGAAAAAATGGAAGTTATTTCACCTCAATTTTGGATTCCTTTATTGAAAACTGTGATAGTTACTAGTCAAAATTGATGATTCTGCCAACCATAGTTGGGGTAAGTAAAAAATGTGTGTTTTTTTTTGGAACAGCAGCCATTTTTTATTCCCCTTTACCATGGTTGGCAGGGTCATATATTTTGACTCTTAACTGTTTATAGTTTTCATTAAGGTTACGAAGAATTGGGTTGAAATGACCTCTTGGACTTTGGACTAAGACCAAACTTCAGTTTTCCCATCACCGTTGCTGCCAGAGCCTCATCAGGACAGAGTGATACCCAAGGAGGGACCTTTCTGGAACGGATGAAAAAGTGACCGGTCTGTCTGTTTTTTGCCAGTCCAACTGACCGGATTCTCTCAGGTAAAATTGTTCCCATTTTGGCCGGGCCAGCTCGCAATTATCTTCCGTATACGGTAGCTACCCTCACCGGGTACTCTAGACTTGCCGCGCACCGACTGTCCACCTCGGCTACCATTCATCTTTATATATAGCGGTTTCTCCAGAGGATCTTCCTTTATCCCCGGGACCATATGGAATAGATTCATCATATCCGCTGTAGTTTGGTTTTGATTTACATCTGTTTCTCACCCCTGCTTTCACCGCACTCCAAAGAATTATAGCCTATAAGGCTTATTCGAAATCGAGTTACATTAATCCTCGCCTGTCCGTGGAAGATATTGCATAGAATAAATTTGATACTCCAAACTGTTTTGAATTTATTCCGCTTTTAGTGATGACAGGATCATTATAATAGACATTAACTTAGATCGTTTGATCTCTCACTACGCCTTCCTTTTACTTCATTTAGCAGAATTCCATATAAGTAACATGATATTATAAATGATATAATAAAACCTTGTAAAGAAACACTGAATATTGCCATAGTTTAGTTTATGCATGGTATATATAGGTATTTAATTATTGAAAGGTGGATTTCAAATGTGATATATTGAAAAATGTATTCTGGTATTCTTTCCCCAATAGTGATTAAATTTATCCAATAAATATGCTTTGCACTGGTCACAACGATATTTTATTACAACAAAGCAATCAAGGCGTATTTACTTAAAATAATACTTAATTGGAAATGGAATTCTTTGACAATAAGCTTTTTCAGTATTTGTAAGCTTTTATAATATTGTCGAGGTAAGCTTTTATATTATTATGATACTTTTTACGACAACTCGCCTTAAATCGTTTTACCAGATTCATTTTTTGTACTGATCGTTAACGAACGTCAAAAGCATTAGATATATTTTTGTTGCACAATTATTCAATTATTTTAAATACCTAACAGTAAGGCAACAAATGCAGGTAATATCAGAAGTAGAGACAACTCACCTATTTTTGTTTTTATAAGTAGATTTAATTTTCCTTTTTTAGTTGTTTTGTCTTATATTTTAAGATGTGCAATTTTATTGTTTCTTTAACTATCTGCAAACTGCTTGTCTCTCTCCTGCGGATTGGACTATTTATTATAATATATTTTTATTGTGAAATAAATGAGCCCAGTTCAATACGTAGGTGAGGGATAAGTAGGTGGAAGTTTACAAATAGTTTTATGACTCATAAAAAAGATTGCTTTTAGTAGTCATTTTGAGGAAAGGTGTGAAATAGAATAATTAAGATTAGACCACATAATGGACATATGTCCGAAGAATAAATAAAGAAATAGAAGTAATGAGGGTTTTTTTTTTCTATTACAACCTAGAGAAAATAATTTGAACATAGATAAAATATGAAGTTTGAGGCATTTCGTTATTCATAACTCTACTTTATAACCTGTAAGGTAATGCATTGTTTTCTTTTTTTTTCATTGTAGAGTTGATGCGCAATTCGAACTTGCGTTTCTATGGTTTGAAGAAATAGAAGCTCCGCCGAACCGATTTGAGGTATTCCACAAATATAAAAATTATTCTTCCAATAACCTTGGTTGGTCAAAATTATAGAATTCGATTTTGGTTTTTACACATATCTGCTCCAGTTAGTTAGCTTTATTTCGCTGTTATGAAATTCCTAATAATTCTCGTGATAAAATCTATTTTGTCATACCACCACCTATAAAAAAACGGGTATATGCGTCCGATGATCTATTTGCCGAGAAGTAGTTGGAAGGCTAACGTATCAGATGTGTGGCCCTACAATTTTTGCCGTCATTACAGGCCGTAACGATGAGGTAATCATCTATATCATATCGATTCCGAGGCTGAATATTGACCCGAGATTGTTTACCTTTGATAGGGATTGCGAAGCGAGAGAAAGGCGAAACTAATTATTGAGTAAAATGACTGGTGAGGATCGGACCTGGCCCCATTAGCTCCTTGTGCAACTGCCCTCAGCAATGTCAATGGTCAGGCTTTGTGCCTCCGTCGCCCGTGACCCACTAAGCCCTCCATATCTTCTCGCTGCTCCAGGTTCTGATCTCATTCTTCAGGAATTGTCTGCTTGGACTACAGTGGCTGATAAACAGTGGCACGCCTAAAGGTGCCTACAGAGGTTCAAACATACTTCGTTAACCTTTAGAGAAAATAGGCTTTCCAAAAAAGTATGATTTTTACAACAAAGATTATACGCGAGGAAGTTCTACTTAGAAGCATCCACAGTGTTTTTTCTAAGGGTAACTACAAATCCTTCAATATGTCTCAGCGTTTCTTGCCAACTTAAGAGCACACCTCTCATATAAAATGGCATCTTAAAGTAAAACTATAATTAATTATGTGCTACAGATGGTATAAATTGCAGCATATTATCAATTCTAAACATTCCAACAATGTTGATATAATAGCAAAGCGGATTATTTAGTTATAAAAATAATAATGTATTCATTTGGTATACAACTCAAATTATGTCTAACAATAAGTGTTATAAAATGGATTTATCCCAGCTAAATGTTCTAATCAATTTAGGCGTTTTAGGGCCTTTATATGTAGTCATATTGCTTATTAAAAAAATAGATTAATAAATAAATAACCAGCTAGGAGAGCGGTCCCTCCCCACTTTCTAATAAACAAAACGGCACATGCACCAAAGTGCCTACCCTTACCCTCATTGAACCATTCTAGAATGCCTTCGAGCAATTAAAGGATACAAATTGTATTAGACTGTATGTATATATTTTTGTTTTATATATATTCTAATATTAGTATTAGACAAAAATTTGAAAACAATTTACATACCACTTTATTAAATTATGAACTTATCATTGAACGAAGCCATTAATTTGTATAACTTAAACTTTTTCACCTAATGCACCATTTAGGCGCTATAGGCGAAAAAGATCCAAAGTATTTACTATATTACATTAATTATATAATTATTAAGTGTTTTGGTACCACCAGTACTTTCAAGTTATGTTTGGTATAAACTTTTTTTAAAAAATATAATATTAACAAATAATTGTTTACTTGGATGGTTTTGTTTTCATTGTCCATTAAAGAATTTATTATCTAAATTTATTAAGTTTAATATTGGTATATTAAACCGTACTGGTGTACGGCGTCTATATGTTATAGAAACCAATCACGTCAGTTTTTACCAAAAGTCAAACATACATACACTTTTTGAAAGTTACTATTTAATTTTTTTTAATAGAAGCATATTATTTTGATAAATTAAACTTTATTTTTTTGAAAATTTGAACATTGAAATAAACTGATTTTTTTTTTTTTTAATTTTTCAAAAACCTTTCTTTTTTAGGAGTGGATGTCTTATTTTTTTAAAAGAAAACTTCTCAATTATAAGAATTCACCATAAAAAGAAGAATGCACTTCATAACGGACCTATCTCGAATCAACTCATTGTCAGCGTATTTCACTGAAGAGTGTATAGCGGTCGTTAAACTTTTCCCGAGCGGTTCCTTTACAGAGGATAAATCAAGTAACAAGTAGACAAATGGAGAAGTCATGTGAAGTATGGCGATAAAGTCGGAGGAAATCTTACGGCTTAAATGTCGACTTGTAACCCTTTTCTGGAAATGGGAAGGATGTGTCTGTATCTAACGGTCATTTTCTTATTTACAAAACTTGAAGAATGTTCGACACATTTCGGTCTTTTCTCAAAAAGGCACCAATTTAGAATTTTTCTGGCCAAGATTTTTTTCTGGGCTTAACAGATACTTTAATACTTTAAACATTTATTTTAATTGATTTTACATTAATAATATATTATGACGTTTCGGTCCGTTCAGGTATTTTATCTAAGAATACATTAGTTACAAAGTACTATTTTTTATCTATTAATGGTTCTCATGTATATAATTTATTAAATTTAAAGTTTATTAATTTAATTGAAAAATAGACAAAATTCGTTTTATTAACATTAACATTTTTTATTATTGCCAATGTCGCACATCTTTTATCATTGTAATTATTTTTTTGTTTCGATCTTGTGTTTAGTCTCTATTTGTTTAATGACCACTTCTTAAAACTTTTTATACATTTTCAATTTAAAAGATTTTTATCTTTTATTTCGCAATTAAAATCTTTTTAATTAACGTGGTTATAATTAAAGTATGAGCCATCCGGGGTCCATTTAGCCTTACAAAGTGCGTACCCTTAATTGAGGAAAAATCAGGCTGTCGAGCTTGATTCTGACCAAAGCACCTCCTTGCACAAAGGTTTGTCTACCGCTAGCGGTATCTAGATACTTCCTTACACTGTACTGCACCCATGGCCCTTCATGCGCTAAAACAGTACAAATTTATGTATTTGTATTATTAATGTACCTTAACTAGCCAAAAGAACAAAATTAGAAAACAAAAATATTTTAATTTAACTTTTAATAAATAGGAACATCATTTTTAAAATTAAAGCTCAAATAATACTATGATTATTTAAATTATTTCATTTCGAATTGAAGATTTTCCACGATTTATGGACTCAAATCAGAGGGGCCAAAAAATGATGAATGTTAAAATGATTATGGTTATTCGATTTTGAAAATAGGTATAATACTTTTCATATGCGTGTCTAATTAGTTTATTTAAAAAGATGGTATATGTCTTGGTCGTACGTGAATTTTTTTTTTTGTTATCCCTTTTCAAATCTAATAAAATCAAATTTCATTCTGTTAAAGTAATCGTAATTTTGAGGCTATGCTTCCTCTTCCATTCCTGGCAATCCTCCGAGGCGCCTGAAAAGAAGATGGCCTCGTGACCTTATATTGTAAACTGTTTTTAGAGTTCTACTACTGGGTAGTTTATCTACATCCTGTATCATATCATTCTGTCATTATGATTATTATCATTATTTACTGGTTGTATTTTTTTATACAGTTGTAAATATCAATAAATAAATAAAATAAAAAAAAATTTTTTTGAGGCTTAGAACAACAAAAACCGATATCCAAATTCTAGAGTCTAATTAAAATGGAACGTAGCCCCAAAAAATGTACATCCATTATTTTTACTTCAAACCAGGAATTTAACCGTGTGTATTAATGCGGGATTTAATTGTAGTTTCCTCTATTTCTGACCTTCAGATAATTCAGATTTTTCGCATAAATAATATCAAAATTATAATAATATATTCTCTATTTCTTATGAAACTAATAACAATAAATTCCTAAATGATGATACATTGCATCACCGTGACCATGGATCAGGTAATGCCGTATTATTATTGTATCGGTATTATTTTTATTTTCCGTTTGCCAGTAATTGTAAATATGGCATTAATGCCGCCTTTCTCAAGAGCAAGGCCAGCCGAGGTGGAAGTAATGGATGTACTCGCTAAGATAGCAGTAATCTCGTCCACAAATAATGCTATACATGTCTGCCGGAAAATTTTCAACGTCGTCAAAGCCTGTTGTAAACCAATACTGATTACATCGCACTCATGCAAATGGAATTTCCTTTTTATTACTGATTGCTAAACACATATAGATATTTCTAAAATTACTGTTTTGTTTTTTTTAATCAAGGTTTAAAGAGAAAAACATTTGTATTGTTATAGTCGAAGAAGCCATTTGTTTTGATTAAGATTGAATAGTCTCGCTCCAGAAATAAAAATGTAAGATTTAATTTGTCCGTGCTACCCTAATACGTTTTTACTTTGACTACCACGGACTTAGTCTCACAACTTCCTCAGATTTATCCTGTAATTAATCAAGTTCTCTTCGTCTGTGTTCATACCCCTGCAATCCCATTCAGGTAAAAAACTCAGATTTCGCACTGACTACAGACCCTTTTAATGGGTTGGATGGTTGAAGGAATCCTTTGCTAGTGTTACATCACATACATCATCGAAATAGTATAGCAAACCAGGAACGGAGAACGTGGTGGCTGATTGGTTTCCCCGAGCAGTAACTTTTTTGCAATAGAAGAGGAGATCGGGGAACCATCGAGGCAATCTCCAACACCGGGCGAGAAGAAAGATCAGGGGATTACTGAGAATAAAGACAGAGAGGAAATTTCACCAAACGATACTTCGACAGGAAGCAGATTAGGAAACATGGAGGAAATAGTTAATGACAAGCAATGTCAGATTATAGGAGAAACAAGAGCCTTCGACTCGGGACAGATCGAATACAGCCGTTATGGGAGAAGTCAAATTGCGAGAATTTCGTCGCAGCCAGGAGTGAATAAGGGCCAGATTTTTAGAACCTCGTCTAAGCCCGAACAACACCTAATATATGTCGGGAATTTGGAAGAAGTTCAAGAGGTTGTGAGGGTTAGAGCAGACCGGGATAGATGGGACACTTTTCCAATGTAACATGATAGTGAGCACTCTGCAGGACCATGCACAACAGAAGTATCAACCAAGTGAAGAGACGAACCAACATGGGATCTGCGATATATAGATATGCATTGCGACGAAGGTATTTCTGGTGAGAAATGAAATGAACGGTAACAGAGATCATCGGGGATTGGGAAGTCTGTCTACAAACAAAATACGATAGACACCTACTGCTAGTGCGCGAATGCAATGTAAGTGTAGTGTATGGGATGTGTTAATGTATTGGAAGTTAGAGGAGTACTGTTTTTTTTTGCATTTTTTTCTGCGGTTTTCAACAGAAATTTAGCTTTGAGTTGTGTTTGTGTAATAGGTTGGCAAAGAAGTTAGCTTTCATTTTTAAAAAAATATTATCATCGTTTGTTATTGAAATGATGTTTCATGTTTGTGTAATGAATGCATAGTTTACGCGGAATGTCCCTACGCAGGCGGTGGAGGGGAGGGTAAGTTACAGCCTGTTAGTTGAGTGGTGTCAGCTGACAGAATGCTATGCCAGTTGATATTGTGTGTAGATATAGTGGTGGTTCGAATTTGGCTTGAGGGGTCGACGTTTATTTCTGTGGTGTTCTCGCAAATGAGAACTTCCTACAATGGATATAATAGGGTGATAACCTGTAGATAACCCCCCTTTTGTACCTCCTATTTTATTTTTGTATTTTGCTTTCTTATATATAATTATTTGCTTATTTATATATAATACAATTTTGATTAAATGGTTTTATAATATAACATTAAAGTGGTTTAAAGAATAGAGAAATTAAGGAAAATATATTAAGGTTTCTTGATTAAGATTTAATTAATATGCAATTAATTAAGGAGATATGATTAATTTAAGAGAATAGCATTTTGATGAATTCTGTTTTCAGTTGTTTCATTAGGGCATAAGAGTGAAAGTAATCAAAGTTTTATACATAAATGAACTAAAGCTAAAATTAAAATTGATTTTAGAGGAAAATAAAATTTAAATGACATTGAAACCCCAGTAATTTTTATTTTTTACATTTTACATAAATATATATGCTTGATTTCTATCTAATAATAAGCCAAGATGTATTTCACAATTATTTTTTGTTATTAAAAATGTTATTACCAAGAAGAAATGAACGACCTTCTATTTTATATAACCAGGGATTATTTCTACAGCAAACCGCAACTAAAAGCCCATTTATTATCCGTTGCCAATAAAGCGCAACGTATGTGGGAGGATATAAGACAAATTGGCGATATTTTTCCTTACGACGATCCATTATATAGCCTGACACCGGACACTAGGAATGGTGACCGAAATTGGAGGCTTGATGAGGGATAAACGCTAGGCCATAAGTCAGCTGGTGAAATTGTGCCGACCCAAATCACAACTTGCTATTTATGTTTAATTCATAGGTGGCTCCTGCTAATAATCCAACGAGGTTCTCCGGCCTTTATATTAGAATCGCTTCTTCGACTTCCTTGTGCGCTCCGGTTGGAATGCTCCCCTTCTCTTTACCTAGTAATTTAAATAGGCTCAATAGTAACTTGAAACATATAATTTAGTTTTCCAGATTATATATACAGTACATATGGCGGTAAGGTAAATCTTAATTTGTGAAAATTCGGACTATTGTACACAGGAGAAAATTTCTGTATACACACCTTTGTCATTTGGAATGTCTCCTGAGCAAAAGAAATGAAACCAAAATTGCTGGAGGTTTCACATAGGAATCTGGAGGGTGCTTGAAGCCTGAAGTTTATTAATTTGCTATGGTATCAAAAAAAAGAACTAAAATAGCAGATTTTTTTTTTTAATTTCACTTTCCTAAATTTTTTCAATATTTCTACATAAAAAATCAAGCAATGTTCTTTATTTACTCTAATTCAGAAAGTGGAAATGTTGAAAATTATGTAATATATATTTGGCATAGGTCTGGGTAATAAAAGATCAACTAATGGTAAAAGTATAGAACGAATCTATAATGGACTGTGAGTGTTAGGTCTTTAAAGTCACTCAGGTCAAATTTGTTAATAAAATTTCAGGATCCACTTATCCTGGTTACCTTATGATATAGATTGGGGAAGGGTGCTGGATTTTTTACTAATTGCACATCTGTCCACCCCTTTTCATCTTGCTATATGATAACATTTTTAAAAAGCTTCTTCGTTCAGTGCATTACTGCAGGAGGCACGTTGGAAACGACTAAAATAATCGGATCTATTATTGGTAACAAGTGGAAAATATTTGTCATATTTTACCTGTAAAAACTGGGTATTCTTTAAGTTTAGTTTTATTCAATAATATTTGTGTTATATTTTTATTGTTGTTTTAGTAATAATGCATTGTACAATAACTCCTTCAGATGTAAAAATGATTGGATTGAAGCACGATATGAAATAAAATTTCATTTGATTCTGTTCCCTTTGACCACATCATGGCGTTCCTCAGGTCAAAGGTACACCACTTTGACCTGAAACTATCTGAATATAACTATCTGAATGGTTCTGTGTATCGGAATTTCTATATCGTATTTTAATGGGTGGTACAAGCCTCCACCTTTGGAATTTTCGAATTTAGATCAGTCTGGTAAACCTTCGACAATTTGATTTCGTTATGGTGAATTAAATTAATTTTTTTTTCAGGTATGATAGGAAAAATTACGGTCAGTCACAAGTAACGTAATGTGAAAGTACTGGTCTCAAATAATTTTGCAAATGTAATACTACAATGAAAAATTAAAAGTTTCTGTTCTTTTTTCGCTTGAAATGAGAATATTTTCACAGATGGTTAGTTTTAAATCGTCATCAGTCACGGATAGGCAATATGTCTGAGAATTAAACAGAACATAAGCAAACCATTAAACGTTGAGTTCATATTTTATTAATATAGTTCACATTATAAATATTTTCCTAATGTTCACATTTCTGTTTGAAAATATAAATTACACAATAGTAGAGGGAATATGGGGGAGCTGGTGCACCGATTTGGGCAGCCAATCAGAAGCCAG
>NW_027114227.1:0-2340 GCF_000696795.3 Halyomorpha halys
CTTTCAATTTAGAATTTGGTAAACTCCAATTTCAACAGTCTTCAGAAATGTACTTTTAATATTATTTCTGGTTGCGAAATTTTAATATTTCTCTTTTGTGAAAGTAGCGCAAAAATTAAAAAAAATATAATAGTAAAGTAAAATTTAAATTTAGTAATCTTATTTATTCAATACTAAATTGTTATTGAAAATACTTAGAATCATTTTATGGAACTATCCTGCCAATTGAAATCCAAGATCAAGTGAAATAAAAAACTAAATATTTAATAACTAATTATAATGAAACAATTATTAGACTAGTGAAAACCTCACTATGTAAGCGCTCACGCAGCCGAATTCATGTTAGACCAGATCTTTAATTTGGGAGACATGGTGGACTAGAGAGTAAGGATCCCCAAAAATGCTCAAATTAAAAAAAAGACCATATATGGTTTAATAGATAAACATAAAGAAGATAATTTGCTTTCTAAAAATAATTACTTACTCAAAAAATTCAAATAAATAATTTTTTACAGCATAAAAGAATTAACTAAATACCAATAACCTGAAATATCGAGTGGTACCTCCAGTCGCAAATGCCGTAGAGAGGAAGTTGTCCTGACTAGGCTGAGAATAGGTCACACGAGGCTCACCCACTCCTATCTTATATCAAAAGAAACGCCTCCGAACTGTCAGTATTGCAATAACAATTTAACAATAAGCCATGTGTTTCAACGATGCCCATATTTTAAACCACACCTCAATAGCTTGGGACTAAGCCAAGATATCTCAAAAACCATTGGAGACGATGATAAGGCAATAGGATTGGTGTTTCGGTTTTTGAAATCACAAAATTTACTGACAAAAATATAACTTGATCGGAAGAAAAAAAAATAAAAAAATAACTAAATAATTAAAATAATCAAATCAAAAAATAAATAAAATTTAACGAATATTAGCAACATTAAATAAAATATAAATGGCGTCGATGACCAATGAAGTTTGGCGCCACTAAACAACCAAACAAACAAACATGAAATATCCAGCCAATAATGTTTAATTCAAATATCGATATGGGCGTAGGCAGGGGGTTTCGCGGCTTATAGAATTTGGAGATCCAAGAAAAAAAAATAGTTAACTTATTTGATAGATGATTTCTTTCTGGAAACATGCTACAGTTAGGAAAGTAACACTGTTGAGTTGACATCTTCACGGATCACAAGATCACAACACATCTTTGACGGAACAAGATGGATGTACGTCGATTCTTCGATAGAAAAGGTAAGATCCAATCAGAGCAATTATTCGCCATATCTAAAAATTATGGGGGGAAACAAATTAAAAAGAACCTTTTTTAGATTCCATTCTTCCAATTATAACTTACAGTTTGCCATTTTAATAATCTCAGAATGTTTCTTGAAAATAAATCAAAGAAGGCAACCGTACAAGAGGTCATTAATATTTTTGCCAGCAATCCCAGAAGGCTGATGCTCTCACAGCAAGCCTCTTAATCACTCTTATATTTTGGTATTTATTGTATTTATTTATGTTCAATATTTAAGTTTATGCTCGATTTTCAACTTTCATTTACAATACTTTTTTGTGATTATAGGTAATAAATATTTTATATATATATATATATGAAATCCTACCTACGCCCATGGATATGATAAATATAAAAAGATAACGATAGGTTAAGGAAATATTAAAGCAATTCCCATAATTCATTATCAATATCGATATAAACTTTGGCATCGAAATTACCAGACTATTTAATCGAAACATCAATATTTCATTTCAAAAGGACTCAGAAATTAGAATTTGTAATTAAATGCTTAAATTGAATCTGATATTAGAAATTGATACAGATATTTCACTTTCTTGTTGATGTCGATATCAAACATAAGCAACAGTATTTTTCCACGATCACATTACCTCCCCTTACTATATATTCCATATATAGGTAAGTGAAAGTAACAAGATGAAGAACGCGACTTTTTCGTCATATTATGAAAAATAAAAACCGTACAATTGACATCCATACTTCAATGGATCAATAGACATCCGATACCGGTAGTTAAATTTGTTTATTTAAAAATACTATATACAATACAATACAATTATTAAGTCGTGGTAATTGTTAGCCAATGTACTAACAGCATTTAAAATGATTTAGAGAAACAGCGCTTTAAAGTTACAGTACAGTTTCATTTAATGATGTTACTCTTACCCCTGTCGAACAGATCCGCTACCTTGGACTACATTTGGACAAGCGATTAACCTGGAATCCTCACACCAGACTGAAAAGACAGGAAACTGGACGTCGATTTCGACTATTACAGCACTTACTAGACAAACGGT
>NW_027114227.1:4405-5433 GCF_000696795.3 Halyomorpha halys
CTTGAAAAAGAATTCAGACAAGTGCTGGAGGTTTCAAGACCGCATAAAGATTGCTCTGTTAGTAACAACAATCCGATTCGCATAATTCCATTTTCTCGCTTGTGTGGGATTTTTTTCATAACTTTACAATAACACAATATTCGACATTGTCTATCATACTTCTGTTGCCGAGTCCGCGTTGGTTAATGGAGGTTCATCTGAGTAATTTTTCGTAGTTAATAGTTCTAAAGTGGATATCGAATATAGATTGCAGAAAATATTATTTTGTTATGATTTTACATTAATTAAAACTCCAAAGCACTAAATATTTTAAAAGTAATTAATAGCACTAAATGGGGAGCTGATAGGAAAACCTCATTAATGTGTTATAGAGCTTATGTTTGCTTGCAACTAGATTATGGAATTTTTGCAAATTTCCCCGCCTCACCAACAGCAATAAAATCATTAGATAGAATGCACCATGTGTAGAAGCTGGGGAACTACCGTTGGAATACACTTGTTATTGATAAAACAAATAGCTAAGATCAAAGCTCTTCCAGGGTCAGAATGTTCCATTATAGTAGACAAAAATCCATTATTTCAAAAATATATAACCAAAAGGAGACTACTTTATCCTTTTAATGTACGGGTTAAACTTTTACTAACTGAACTGAAATTTGTATTACCGAAAGTTTTTCAATAGTCACACTTAAAATTCCCACAATGGCACATTCTTAATATCAATATTTGTTATAAATTTTATCACCACTCAAGACACAATTGCATCACAAGACTGTTTTCACGAATTTCTAGATAAATATATTGGAAATTACCTCATCTACACCGATGGTTGCAAAAGTGATAGTAGTGTTGGAGCCGTAGCAATAATAAATGACTTCATAGTGCAAACCTGTCTTGCAGCCCTCCGAAAGCAATTTATTTACTGCAGAACTGATAACAATTTACCGAGGATTACGGGAGGCCTATCATGAAACAAATGAAAACAATATCTTACTTTTCACAGATTCAGATGAGCTCATTGTCACTAC
>NW_027114227.1:8068-8513 GCF_000696795.3 Halyomorpha halys
TTCTGTTTATATTTTCTTTTTCATTTTCTGTATTCATTAGTTGTTATCTTGTTCTGTTCTTAGCCCCGATGAAGGCTAGAAATTCTAGCTGAAAATTTGTCACGGTTAAACAAGTTACTTATTTGTGTTTTACTTTGACTGCATCCCCCAACCATCTTCTCCTCGTATATATCCACTTTATTCATTATTCATCATGTTTATTAATTTGAATAAAAAATAAAAGTATATATGATTATAAACATTTTTTTTTGTCAAACTTCTTGAAAGTTGCCCCATGATAGCAAGGAAAGGACAAAAATAGCTCAAGAAATGGGCGACAATCAACTGGCTCAAACGACGATTATCTCTAATACTATTTTTCTTTCTCATTTCTGCTCCTCCAATTTCACCCTTTCAATAAAGTTTTTTTCAAGTTCTATATTATAGCAAAACTTTATCTGGCGCC
>NW_027114228.1:0-364 GCF_000696795.3 Halyomorpha halys
AATTAAGTTAATAGGCTATTAATAATATTAGAAGATACCATTAATATTTAATAGCGGTTATGAGAACAAGATATGAGTTAAAATTAATACCTATCCTAAATTCTTCTAGTATTCCCTTTATAGCTATGAACTGTGTCAGAAGAGCATTGAAATTATCAAATCTCTGCTTTGCAAGAACAGTGAAATATTTGACAAAAAAAATTATTTTATTTTGTATCGTAACTAGACTGTGGATAATTTTCGACAACGTCACTAGCTTTAGAATACTCTATAGGGAAACCACGGTAGAGAAAGAAATCTCTCTATACGATAATATCTTTGCAACACCCAAAATTAAAAAAAAATCAGCAATGTATTCGGAAAT
>NW_027114228.1:4790-6082 GCF_000696795.3 Halyomorpha halys
GAGAACAAGATATGAGTTAAAATTAATACCTATCAAATATGAGAAATTTGGAACATTAAAACATCTAAAAGATATTAGTTAAATAAAATTAGTAAATAATTCAACTTAACACATTTTACTATGATTAGTAATTAATATTATAAGTTCTCGAAAAAAATATAATATATTATATAACAGTGTTATGACATATATTTTTCTCTATCTTAAAACTTAATAGATTATATCTTGATCAAAATAAGTTCGATCGTTTTTTTAGCGAAACGGGGCAAAAAAAAAACCTAACAGACAAATACAAAATAAATGTATTATTTTATTGATGAGAACGCTGATTGAATATGAAAGGTTCCTTTAAAAAAAAAACAAATGTTTTATGATCGTTGGAACATTCAATTACTTCAATTAGGTGAATGTTTTGGAAAATTGAAAAGGCATCGATTGGAATTAAAGTTAATTAAATTTAAAAAAATAAATAAAATAAAACAGGAAAATGGATACAAACAACCAGCCAAACAAGACTATTTTAATAAATGTAAATTTGAACAACAGTAAATAATTAAAATCAAATTACATTCAATTGCTGTTTTCAGACAAATAATTTATTTCCAATTAATTTGTTTTCTCTTTGAAATTATTTTTCTCCCCTTTTTCATTTCGTTGCTAATTATTATTGGAATTTTATTAGTTTATTAATATTACTTTCATTTCATTTTCTTTTATTACTGTGGTATTAATTATTCATTTTTTATTTTATTTTTTTAAATTTATATTATATTGAACAGAATTAATACAATCTCCTACAAATTAAGGGCATAAAGTGATTCATATTTTTAAATTTCAAAAAGACGTCTTTCTGGTGTTTGGTTTTTACTATTTATATTATTTTAAATATATTATTTCAATTTCTTGAGACAGGTAATTATTTATTAAATAAATCAAAAATTGTATCCTTTTTTGTCTCAACACTTTTTATTTTTCACCAGTCCAACGTTTCGGCCATTTCAGCCATCCTCAAGGACATCTTCAATTATAAATTCTTCCTCACATTAAAATTTAAAATATGTTTTGCAGGCTATTCTGCCCAGGTGATTTATTATAAGTTAAAAACCTATTTTTTTATTTAAAATCATAAATATCTAAATCTTCATATTTTAAAATTATTCACCAAATCACTAGCATATACACAAACCATTTATAACAAATTGAAGATGTCCTTGAGGATGGCTGAAATGGCCGAAACGTTGGACTGTTGAAATAAAAAGTGTTGAGACTAATAAGGATACAATTTTTGATTT
>NW_027114228.1:9462-10164 GCF_000696795.3 Halyomorpha halys
TTAAATATATTAAATATTTGTATTATTTTAAGTCAATCTGAATAGTTCATTATTCTTTAAGATAGAAACTATAGATACTTAATATGAAATAAAAAATTATTCCTAAGATTACTAGATTTTTTGGAGTTTAATATCGTTTCTAAAGAACTAGTTTTTCACAAAAACATCTTTATACTTATTTTTTTAATGGAGAATAACATTTATTATACTCACATTAATTTTTTGTTTCACATTTCTTTTCGTGAGACTATGTAAATTTGTAATAATTCTAGCTGAAAACACTTAAAATAATATAGTTTATAATACTGATATATAGTTTATTAAACTAGAAATACTTTTCTAAAACTGGAAAATCAATAATCAAGTACAAGACAGATGAAATAGGATTATGAGTAATAATAAGAATTCCGTTTCTAATCGTACTGAGAAAACAAATTAATTTTTAATTTTTTTTTATAGGAAAATTTTAAATTGTTTTCTATGCTGCTATTTATAAAATAACTTAAGTGGTTTCTTAGTTTTTGCTTCATATTCAACATAAATCATGGCATGGTTAAAATACACAAACTGTCAATTTTCTCTAAATATCAATAAAAAAAATTATTAAAAAAAAAAAGATTACTAGATTTTTTTGGAGTTTAATGTCGTTACTAATGAACTAGTTTTTCACAAAATCATCTTTATACTTATTTTTTAATGGAG
>NW_027114229.1:0-1412 GCF_000696795.3 Halyomorpha halys
GGTAGATCAATGTTCAATTAAGTGGTCTTAATTACCAGGTAGGTTCAATGCTCATTGGAATAGTTAAACAGGGCTTAAATTTCAAATTTTCAAAAAGTCTTCCTTCCATGTTCTTTTAATTTTGTATATTTGCAAAAAATAACCAGTTCACATAGTTAGAAATAATAAAAAAAATGATAAATAGAAAATATTAAAGAATTTTATGAATTAGGAAAGAAGAAAAAAAGGAAAACTAGAGATATCGGACCTGAACGGGAAAAGGCTGCCCGATCTTCCCCGATTGTATTACGGCTTCAATGTCTTTCGTTAAACTTTTGTATTCTTAGGAGAAACAAAATTTACATTCGTTATTCCCACCTCGAGCAACCCTAAAATAAAAATACTTAAAAAATTGGAAAAATAAAAATTAGTTGTTCATAAAGGTCGCCTTTACTGGTCATTCGATAACTGTGACCCGATGACACAAAACTGGGGACGTTATTAGTGTAGTAAGAGAAAATTGTGGGATGCGCGCACCACATTCTGTTTTCAATAACTATTCCTATATGTATTATATACTATACTATACTATATATACACTAGACACTACTATATATATACACTACACTATGTACTATATATACTAGAAGTCTATGATAAATATAATAATTACAGGTAAATAATAAATGATCTTTTAATATATAAATTTTGAAAGGTCTTTCCTTCATAGTGTCATTGGCACTGAGGAAAAAGAAAGTCCAGTATGTTTATAATTTTTTAACAGGGATATTATCTAACTGGTCTTATGCTGAATAAATGTCAGTGACTTCCCATGTTATAAATTATGCTTCAAAAACTTCTCACGGCAGGTATTCTTTTTTTTTTTACTTCCGCAGGTAAGGAATTATGACTGCGATCCTGGTTAATTTATAAGTCTCCTAATCCTCTCCAAGTTCAAAAAAAATTTATAAGTTTGATAACCGTTACGTGTCTACGTGCTTCTTTAAATACCTGTGAACTCCTGTTATACCAATAATAACAGGTTTCTCTTATATACAGATATCTGCATAATAGTAATTATACATTTTTACATAAAAACGTTTATACAGAATATTTAAATTTTATTTTTATTCACCAACACAGATATTTTTAAAACTCATTTTCATTTGAAGTATACAAGTTTTTTTTAAGAATGGAAGTCAACTGTTTCGATAAAAAGGGTTCAGTTAAGAAAGTAATACAATTCCATCAATAGAATAGTTTGAGTAGTGTTTATATTAAGAAATATATAAGTATGAGAATACTTGGTTGAAAAAGGAAAGTTGTACGAAACTTAAATTAGTATTTATCTACAAACTCCAAGTTCTATAAATTATGTTTCAAAAGTTGTAATTATTAAATTATTTCAAGCAAAATTGAAACCCTTCACACTT
>NW_027114230.1:0-1152 GCF_000696795.3 Halyomorpha halys
AGGGAGGGGGTATCCCTCCTAGTAATAAATAAAATTACGTTATTTAAAGTGACTTTACTATTAGATTTGTTTGCCACTTGAATTACACTACAGTACTTTAATTATTAAAACTTATCTGGAGTGCTGGATGTATTTTTCAGCAGTCTGCTAAGCTATTTTTGCTGCTCCTTCAGCTCCAGCATTGCCAACCCCCTCAGCTTAGTTCCTCCAAATCGACTTGGCTAGTTGGTCCACTACTTTCAATATCTTCTCCTCTTTCAGAACTATACACTCTCTGATCTGTTTCTCTGTGAGTTTCTAGCTTTTCCAGCCAGTGAATTTTGCTAGTGTTCAACTCTGCAATTTCTCATCTATTCTCCAAAAAGCATATTTTGCATCCTTCTCCTCTTTTGTATCCTTTCCAAACCATTTCATTGTATTTTTCCTTTTGGGGGAGGAGACCAGGACTCCCACCTGAGAAAATAAACCCGAGATTACCATCCCTTTTATGTCCAAGATTCCTTGATATCTTCTACTTATGCTGCTTTTTTTTATTTCTCAGAGTTAAGTACGTGATTTCTGAACCCACTTTTAATGTTATCCCCTTCAATGCTGCCGCCAGTGAACAAAATATTTGTGCTGATAATATATATTGGTTATATTAAACATTGGAAGACACTTTTTTCTAAAGGTGTCCTGTTCACCAATTTACCTAAACCTAGATTCAGACAGAATGCAGAATATTATATTTAACAAATAAATTTAAATAATTGGTCATTGCCAGCTCAAAGAGACTTTCAGAACAGCACAAATATTTTGTTCACTGGCGGCAGCATTGAAGGGGATAACATTAAAAGTGGGTTCAGAAATCACGTACTTAACTTGGCAATGACCAATTGTACTTAAATTGGCAATGACCAATTCCAGTATGTAACAAATAAAGATTTATAACATAAAATAACACTATTTTTGAGTACTTAAAAATAAGGTATATCTTAATTTCTAAAAGAGCTCATGAATAAAAGACTGAGAGGTTATGAATTAATATTGATAATACTGGGGTTACGTTATTTAATGTGACTTTACTATTAGATTTGTTTGCCACTTGAATTACACTACAGTACTTTAATTATTAAAACTTAAATTAAAGTTGCTTTTGCGAACATTTGTTTT
>NW_027114231.1:0-612 GCF_000696795.3 Halyomorpha halys
CCCTGCACTCTGGTGGCAAGTCGAGGAACTCCCTGCTCAAAAAAACGCCCCAGCTCCCCCATATTCTCTCTTCTAACAGAAAGAAAAAAAAAAAGGTAAGGTTTTTTAAAAGCCTAAATAATTGCATTAGTCTCTGTTGTACATTAATTTAAAAATTGTGGTTTTCGAGTTATGATATTGTAGCAAATGAGCGATATTGTATATAATATATACAACGTGAGTGTATATCAGAAACATATGAAACATTTTAACACATACTATTGTAGAAAGAACGGAATTAGAACTATTTAAAATAATAGATAATTTTTTAGTAATAATAAAATAAAATTATTGAGCCCTAAAATAAATTTTTTTTCGGAAACCGATAACACGAACAACCACAACTTCAAGATCGGACCTAAAAAATAGCTTGTATTAATTTTTGAATTATTTTAAATAGTAAAATTTGTTTTTGAATTAACTTAATTAAACTAAAATGAATATTTTAATATTTAAACAAACATATTTAATTTCATAGACTTAAAATTTATGTTTTCGAAAATGCAACTTAAACTTAACGTTTCGATTGACTCCTCAGATGCTTAGGAAAGTGTCTATTGCTAGGATTATATA
>NW_027114231.1:782-30323 GCF_000696795.3 Halyomorpha halys
TATATAAACAGGACACCTTTAAGGCATAATTTTGTTGGCACTATATAACTCCCAATAGGTATGGCAATCCTCCAAACAACCATATTATTCGAAGGAATCCTCAAGAATCTTAATTTATTTACAATTTTCCACATGTGGTATGGTATAATTAAGTTTTTCTTTTTCCGTACTAATATATAATATTGTGTCTTGTATTTGCTTCAATAATCAACGAAATATAACTTGAATATATAACCAACCTGACCTACGTGTGTGCTTACTTCACTTCAATTCAAATGATTGTTCTAAAATCATAGGATTTAGAGTGTAAATTACTCTATTATTAACTTAAATAAAAAGTGTATTTTTTTTAGACCCATTAGAACACACTTATAAAAGATAGGTTAAATGACCTAGTAGTATTATTAAATGTCATATCAAGATAATAAAATCTTAAAATAAAAGATTAAATAAAATCTACGAATCGGTGTACAGTACCATAGTTTAAGAAAATATTTAAAGACTTTCTAGTTACATCTTCAAGGTTCTGCAGCCATTTTAGAATGTGAATGGAAAGAATAGTACTAACTATAATTCGTACACACTATGACAATATTGGTTTACCGCATTAATATGCAACGTTATACAATCCCATCATACTTCACTTCTATAGCGCAATGATTGCGGCACAGCGTGGTGTATGGAATAGACGAATAACTATCACAGCCTATAAATAATTTTGACATCTTAGGAGATGATTGAAACACTCGACGCCAACAGAGGCCAAAATATTTGAAAGTAATATCAGATCTGAAGGTTTTCATGAGAAGTTACGCGAAATATACTATTTTTGAGATATTTATTTCCTTCTAGAATTCAACTAATGTTAGTAAATATACATCAGAAGTCTAAGCACACAGCCGTCCATGAGCTATGCGGAGAATATTATGTCGATTCGTTTATGCAAATCCTTTTGTAAAATGAATACAAGAGTGACTGATGGCCTTCGATGCCCTTAGTCATCCCAACCATAATTCTTTCTTTATAGGAATCTCTTGAGGAGTGACCATATTATAATTCGATATGAATAATTTATGATATAAATATCAACTTGATGCGGTTCGATTATGTTCATAGAACGGTTTAGAATATGCAAGGCGTTCAGGAGTCAAAAGATGACCCGTGAATGAGCTGAGCAGTAATGATCGCCACACAATGCGTTCAATATTACGTGATATAGAACTATTACCAGTTTACGTTAAATAAAAAAACAAAATGCAAGATATTCATGTAGTTCCTCAAATATGAAAAAGATACCAGTCAATTGTATTGGAATCTTCATGAGCAGGTAACCCTGATGAATGCCAGAAAATTAGGCCCAAACGTTGGAACTCAATAAAAAATAAATTTTGCTTATTTTTGTTATACACTTCATTAACCGTCCAACCATTTTCTCCTTACATATTAAACATCATATTAGTAAGCAAAAAAAAAAAAAGGAAAAAGTAAATATTTAATTTATTAAATGGAAAAAACTGGTACATGGGAAAAAAAGAAGGCCAAATATATTATTTCTTTTATTTGGTAATATCTTCTTATATTTAAAAAGATTCACATAAATTATTGAAAAAAAAAATAAATTGAGTCTGTTTACGTTTATTCAACTGTCACGTATTTTATTCATGAACATTTTAAAACTTTGCTACACAATATAAAGTGTTTTTATACCGATATACTGTGCAATCTTAGTAATCCAAACTATTTGCTGAAGGAAGGTACTCGGATTAGTGAAAAGCTCTGCTTACAGAAAGTATTGTGAAAAATAATCACTCTCTCTTTCCATCAACCATTCGTCAGGTGCAATGAGTATTGCATGAAAATCGCTGGTCACGAGCTGTATTTATTTATAGGTGGCTCCAATTTTTCTATTTTACATCCCCTGTAGTGCTAAGTGGCGATTTGATTTGTTCAAATTGTAAAACTATATTATAAAAGTATAAATAAAAAAAATACTCTTTGTATGGATTTTTTCAAAAAGTGATAAAAAAATGAGTTCACTAACAAAACTTGTATTATACATTGATAAAAAATTAAATGATTTATACAATAGATATTATGTATTTCTAATTTCATCAAAATATATTATAAACACTTTCATAGGAATTACGATATTACCCGATATGGAAACTGTAAAAATTTCTACACTTCATTTTCCAGGTGACAATAACTTGCCTATATATCGAGGAGTTAAAAATGTCCTATACACATGTCCACTTTAATTTAAAAATAAAAATGTTATTGTCTGCTGAGTTTACTGAAATAAAAAGTCATCTCATTTTTTTAACGCCAATTCGGATTACTGGAATGTTCAGAGCACCAAAGTTCGGAGATTACACAGTGCTTATATTGTTTTAAAAGCGCTATGAGATCGATTAAGTAGACAAAAAAATAATATTATAACTTTTAAATCTTAAATAAACATCCCACATCCTTAAGCTTCTTCCTCGAAAAGCCACCCTATTCCTCACCTACATATATAACTCCGTTCTCCGTTCCACATATTTTCTTGACTATTTATAATCAAAATGACTGAAACTATTTATAATCAAAATTATCCCCAAACCCCAAAAGCCGCCAAAACATCCATCCTATTACCGTCCTATCTCTCTATTACCGATCATGGGAAAAATCCTCGAAAAACGTATGTTGAAACGCCTATGCCCCATCCTAGATTCCAATCATATAATCCCATAACACCAGTTTGGATTCCGAACATACCACTCCACTATCCAGCAATGTCATCGTGTGGTGGAGGTTGTCTCGTCTTCTTTGGAGCGTGGAATGTACTCCGTACAAACTCCGTAAATCCTACCTCTAACATATTTTCTTATCATCCGTTCCTTTCTTACTAATAGATTATTCCAAGAAAACCACAATGGTCCTATTCATCCCTCTATTTTCAATCCGCTGGTGTTCCTCAAGGATACTCGGTCCCATCCTCTACACCGTCTATACAGCTGACATCCCAACAACTTCTAACACTATCCTTACCACATATGCTGATGACACATGTGTGCTCATAGTTAATGATAATCATTTGATTGCATCCCAAACTCTCCAGTCCTATATCACAACCCTCGAAGAATGGCGTCGAAATTGGAGGATAAAAAAAAATCCCATCAAATCACCTTTACTCTTTGTCGTAAACCTGCTGACTCCCCTACAGTATACTTTATTAATGTGGCTCTTATATACTTGGCTCTTACCCCTGTAGAAGAGATTCGTTATCTTGGACTACACCTTGACAAACGACTAACCTGGAATCCTCACACAAGACTAAAAAGACAGGAAACTGCACGCAGATTCCGACTACTACAGCACTTACTAGACAAACGGTCTAAACTTCCAACTCATTACAAAAGACTAATCTACGTGAAAATAATAAGGTTCCTCTGGACATACGGAGTTGAGCTTTGGGGCCCCACTAAACCCTCGAATTCCTCTCGTATTCAATCCTTATAATCCAAAATCCTTCGTAAAATCCTTAATGCTCCTTATTTTTTTACTAATAAAATCATCCATAAAGACCTAAATGTTCCTTATGTAACCGATCTAGCCCGAACCCGATATCATTCCTTCCATTACTTTATAAACGATTACGACCCAAATCCACTAGCTTCTATCCTTCCTTCCTCTTCCATTCCTGGAAATCCTCCGAGGCGCCTGAAAAGAAGATGCCCTCGTGACCTTATATTATAAAATGTTTTTAGAGCTTTACTACTGAGTAGTTTCTCTACATGCTGTATCATATCATTATGATCTTACTTCAAATTTGCTTGTTGTATTTGATATACAGTTGTAAATGTCAATAAATAAATAAATAAAAAAATCTTAAATACAAATTGAAGATTACCAAATGATTTCGCACAATAATAAACGACGAAATAAAATACTAAAGAAAGTTAATAAGTAAAAAGCAATGAAAAGAACGAAAATAGACGTATAAAAATAGTAAACATGTGATAACTTTTTTTACATTGATTTACTTATGAAATTTGATCTCTTATCGGCTTTATTTTCAATCTCTCTTTAGATTTTCGGGTATGGTGTCAAGTATTTTTTATATTAATGAATTCCTGTGTCCTAACGATTTGTGATATATTTTCTATTTATTACAAATTGATTCGGTCATTCTAAAATTTGTGTTACCATTATAATATAGAGATGGTGTAATTGGTCTGCGAGTTCTAGATAATAAAGTCAGCAAGCAGGTTTTAGGGAATGTGTCTTTTTTTGTATTCTCGAAACTCCGTGAAACATGAGAATAAGTAAGTATTGTTGGTATTGTTGTGTCATTAATATACACTGGAAGGCAAGTGTCATATCTAATAACTTATTTGTTACCTAGTATTTTGGTATTACTAACTACTCTTACTTTTACATCTAACCACTCTACGACTTCAACACTATGTCCCCTACAGTGCTGCCAGTCTAATGTAAATTACTTTAATCATTGCTACAAATATTACAATACATATTTTTACATAATTTTCATGACTGAATCATGTTGTGATTATGGGAACAGAAACTATACATCATTGTTTAACTTAAATTAGCGTGATGAATAGTTAATACTAAATATTTATCAATTACCCTACTTATAAGAAATAAAAAAAAAGTATGAGATAAAGATGGTTTTCTTTATTTTTTCTAACAATTGAAGTACCCAGGGTAAGTTATCAAACAAATAGGACACTAAGGAGACCGTTCTAAACAAACAGAAACGCTGAATGCAAAGCCATTCAAATGTTAATTTCAAGGAAGTGAACTCGAAGTATAAGAACAGAAAGTTTTTTGTTTTTTTTTGTAAGGGTATTTTTTTTCCGCTCATAGAAGTAACATAAAAGACGATTTTTTAACGCTTTGAAATCTTTATTCCTCTACTGGTTAACAACCTTTCTTGTTTGTCGAATATTTTTTTTCTTATGAAATATGAAAACTAATAAGGATATTTAAAAAATAATAATTATATATTTAAAAAAATGATAAATAAATGAGCTTAAATATAATTTTAAAATATATACTGGCCTGGAAGCATAATCAAATAATATGAGTATATATTTCTTCATTATTACTTAGAAAAATTCATCATGCTAACAAGCCATAGGTATAATATTATATCTAAGAGCAGTCCAGTAGATTTGGGACTGATATGACCTTCAGCCCCAGGTTTGCGCCTAGCTGGAGTGAAAAGTGTATTTTCTAATCTATCAAATATGGATGGACTGTGGCTTCGGCTATGGCATACCCACCTGATATATAATTAGTACTATAAGTTGCCGTATATCATAGGTATATGATCATAATATGAAAGAAAACCAGGTGGTTAAGAATGATTAAGGGCCAGATCTCATTCTTGCGAAACTCCACTTCCGAAACAAATATGTATTTAATTCAAACTATTTTTAATGTTGACTGGGACAGGAATACATTTCATATCTCTAGTTTGATATACATAAAATTACTTTTACTGGTTTTCAAACTTAGATGCTGATATGGAATGGATTTAGCAATCCTTTGATGAATAAAATTTGAAATTTAAGTAATAAAATTAGATTGAAAAGTAATTTTAATTAATAATTTGAATCGCCGGATGAACTACTTTAATAGTAACTGTGAGTAATTACAATCACTAATTACGTTCAAATTTAATAGGTCAACTGCATGCATCCTCTACTTGAGGCAATACGGAAGTAAAAAAAGTACTCATTCTATCCACTAACCTCATAAATTCTGGAATTTACGGAAACGTGACTAATAAGGGACTGAGTGAAGAAGGTCCACAGACTAAAAAAGGACTGAAATCGACACCGTCTTGCTTTCAGTTGATGTCATTGCATGCTTGTTGAATTTTCAATTTTGAATACCAGCGCGTGGAATAACTTTGCACATGAAAAATACATCCTTGGTACCTCAGTTCAAAATAGTATGAATCAAATAATGACAATGAGAGAATGAGAGGAAAATAATATATGTACCAAAGGCTTCGACTAATTGTGGTGCATAAAGGAAGGATGATTCATGCCGTTAACGTTAGTAGCTACCGAACCGTAACGCTTAGCTCACTCTTACCAAGAATAGAACTATCCCAAGACTCGCTTCATTCTTGCGCTGGCCTTGAGGAAATCGCTACAAATGGCGTAGACCAGAATTGGCGCTATGGTCAAACTTTGTTGGTACATCGCCCCTTTTTGGTTTTAATGGTCACTGTCGAAGACAATTTTCTTTTTTGTATTTACTATCTAGTACTGCTTACCTCAATTAGATTTTTTTTTTCGATAAAAAGTAATAATGTAGGGCATTTTTTGTATCCAATTGCAAATTAACACTTAGAAGTAATTAGTATATTAGGTATCATAGTATTTAGGTAGAATAGTATATTTTTTATCAAATTCGATTCAGAAACGTTTTTAATTTTCTTATTTCAAAGTTTGTTTTTTTTTACTCATTTATTAGAAACATTGTTCAACCATTTCTGCATAATCAACTAGGTTATAAAAAAAATAATAAATAGAATAATAGTGTATATTGTGGAAAGAGCTGAGTTTGAATATGTACACAAATAAATCATATACTTGTAGTGTGTAATTGTAGTTACATGTATACAAAGATATACTTGTAAACATGGGCGTACCCAGAGAGACAGGTGTCCCCCCCCCCCTATGAATGTAAGAATCATTACTTTAACAAAAAAAATTTTCAAGCAAATACTAATAGTAATTACTAATAAAGTACAGTGACAATTCTATATAATGATCTCAAAATTTCGATTTTATTAATTTTTTCCGTTCTAAAATGTCACAACCTGACTCTGGCTCACCCCCCCCCATAGTAGTTTTAATCCTAGGAACGCCCTTGCTTGTAAATAATAAATATCCATGCAAGCATACATAAATATGTACTTTTTCTATCATTTTATTTTTATCTAATTTTCTTATTTCACTAGTATAATAATATTGTTTTATTTAATTTTGTTAAACCTCAGCTAGACGCTGCTCAAATTGTCCACAACACTGCTATCCTTAAGGGATCTAGTATCCCAGAATAAAGATCGATTTTTCATATCATTTACAAAAAAAAAAATTATAAAACTATAACTAAACAGAATTACAACCAAAGGCCTCAGATTAGTAGTTCCTAAATTATAAATACTAAAGATATATTTTCAGCAATATTACGAGTATAACCAACAAATGAAATAAAAAACAGCCATATTTTAATCTTGAAGGGACAGTGATGGTCATAACAAAAATTACGGATAGGAGAAATGGAGTTCATATTGGATAACGTGGCCAACTTCAAACTTGGAAAAACTTCAAATGTTTATAACAGAGTAAACAATAATACTTTTTTTATGACAAGATTGACACTTGGTGAGAGAAAGGAATTGAGAATTTGAACAAACTTTGAATTTTTGGGCCAACTTTAATGAAAATGTATATGCAGATTTTCGATCAATATGTATTCAATATATATGCAACACCAAATATGTATTCGTAAGGGATTATACCGAAAAAGGGAGGTAGATTAGCAATAGCATTAGCAACTGATATTCAAACCATATATTATTTAATTACGGTAAAAAAAAAAATCCATATTTCATAAGACATATTGCATAAATCGATTGATTATACAAAGATGACAAAAATTTAAACGTGATATGTGATATATTTATAAGTATAAATATGGGAGAAAAGGCTTTCCAAGTAAGGGTCGTAGTTTGTTTGTTGTAGTTTAAAGGCGTAAAACGTTTTGGTTATCAACGCATTAGAATCAGAATGAAAGGATCATAGTATTTCATTCAATATGTGAAATTTTGTTATACAAAAATCTTGATCGGTATTTATTTTTCAACGAAAGAAAATGAGAACAGCATATTATTGGTATTTTAATTCACTATAATAACAATTTTGTTTATGATGTTCATAGAAAGCATTAATAGTTCATTGTAAGGCGAATTATTGACTTCATATGATGCTCTCAATGATGAAAAATATTAATCAAGTTCATAATATTAAACAATTTTTAGATACGGCCGAACTGTTTGTAGATTCGTAACGTGAACAACAGAAATTCTTTAAGCGTATAAATTCACTTCCTTGAAATTCTGTGCATTTCTCACGTAACTATAAAAGATACATTGCCTTCTCAAACGGAATACTCGATTATAAAGGCGCTGCATATCATTTCCACGCTTATAAATTCGGAACACATCACCAAACATTTTTTATAAATACTAACAAATGGCGTAGAAGGTAGGCCTGTAACTGAGTTACAGTTACAGGCCTACCTTCTACGGCATAACCCCTGATGAAGACCTGAAATTCAGGTCGAAACGTCGGCATAAAATAAATAAATATGGTTTTGTTTATTTATTCTTTGCTGACCACACCCCCCGACAAACTTCTCCAATCATATTTTGTACATAATCTTTATTTTAATTTACAATGTAACGTCCATTATTCTCGATTACTTTACCCCATCTCTCCAACATCTGAATAATCCCATGTTCATAGAATGTCTGTGGTTTATTAGCTAAAAAGTGATCCCTGTTCACCCTGTTCGTTTTCAAACCGTTTTCCACTTAAGGAATTTTGTAGAGACCGGAATAAGTGGTAGTCACTAGAAGCAAGGCCGGGTGAATAGGGATGGTAGGGCAAAAAATCCCATCCAAGGGCTAACAATTTATTGCGGGTGCCTAACGAAGTGTGGGGCCTAGCGTTGTCATGATGGAAGGCGACACCCTTTCGATTTGCCAGTTCTGGGCGTTTCTTCCAATCGATTCATCAAATTTTGTTAACTGTGAGCAGTATAGAGTGGAATCGATCGATACACCTTGTGGCAACAGCTCATAAAAAATCACAGCCTTGAAATCCTACCGTACAGAAAGCATTATCGTCTTTGGGTGCAATCCCGCTTAAGATGTGGTTCCGGGTGGTTCGTTGCTGGCTCTCCAAGATTTTTTTTGTACCACATTATCGTAGACAATCCACTTTTCATCCTCTGTCACCAGTCTTTTAAGAAATGGATCGTTTTTTTTTTTACGTTTACGCAGTGAATTGCAAATGGAAATACGTGTTGCTGAGTTGGCTTCGGTCAGAGAGTGAGGGACCCAAACATCAAGCCTGGAAACGTAGCCTAGGTTCCGCAAATAATTTTCTACAATTGTATGTGATATGTCTAGGACCTCTGCATTGTCTCGCACTGATTGGGATAGATTTTGATCGACTATCGCCTTAACATCAATGGTTTCAATTTCTTATCGGCGACCAGGCCGCAGTGCGTCGTTTATGAAAAAATTCCCAGTTCGAAACTTGGCAAACCAATTTTGGCATGTGCACTCTGTTAAAGCATTATCCCTATAAATCCCGCATATTTTTTTATGTGCCTCTGTAGATCGCTTTTCTTATTCGAAGTAATAAAACAAAATATGCCTACAATGCACCATATTTCTGTCCAACACAATACTAACCTAATCTTAACAACTGTCAAAAGAAATAACTGTATACATGTTACAAATAGGCTAAACAATCCTCTGTTCGGATTAATTGCATCAGAAAAATGTGACGAATTATAAACAAAACATGAACACAAAAACCGAAAGGACTTATTTGCCAACCCTACATAATAAAAACCTTTATGCTTGTGGGTTCTCTAGGAAATATTGTATGGGACAACTCAAACAAAAAATCTTTTTTTTTTATTTATTATTTTTTAGTAACTAGACAAGAGAAAAAGGTTTATTAATTTCGCTTAAACATTTTTCCGTCATTGAATAGAGCTCTAAGAATATTTTAAGAAACATCAACCTTGGAAAAAACTTGGAGGATACAAAAATTCTCTTTATTTGTCTGCTATTCATACAACACTGCTAAACCAAACATTTTATTGTTTTTTAGAAGTCGTCAAAATATTTTTAGCAAGATTAAACTATTATCCATAATCATCATTAAATGCCGGATGTTTTAAAATTTTTAATTTGATATTTATTTTATTTATCAAAAAATTAGTTTACTAAGAATGGGATTAGACCTAGTCGGAGCCTTGTCAAATATAAAGGTCCTCTGAAGAAAATCAGAACGTCAGGGACACTAATGAAAATACCCATAAAATTTAAAACTTTATAGGCTTATAATGTAGTATTTGTTTCTCTATCACTAAATATCGTGAAGAATTTAGCAGATCATTATTTTCTGAAGACAAATTATTTATCTTTAAATTCAAGGCCATATCTGACTATGTCTAATATGTATAAGGGGGATCGAATACTTAATTATGAAGTTAGAGAACTTATTATCTGAAGAAATTTAGATTATTAACAGAAATAAGCTATGTAATAGTTAAAATTAGCACTTTATTTAATATTTGAAATGTAACAAACAATAAAAAAAACAAAAACATACACGGTATTTTATGTATAAAGTTATAGATAAAAACAACTTATAACTGGTCATTATTTTTGATTATTAAAGTCATAAATTACTTTGTCAAAGCCTATTTCAATTAGTAAATCTCTTTTATAGTCATCTCGGATAAGCAGCTGAATCTATCTTGAAACAATTGTACCTCTCTGTTCATTTGAATCTATCGATCTCATGAGTTAAAGAGCTAAAAGTGAAGTCACTTTACATCTTCCAGAATTCAGCCCTCCAGAGTGGGACGAAACAATAGATTTTCTTTTAGTTTTATACCTTTCTTGACAGCCATCCAAACCATCTTTCTAAAATTAATTTTAATCACACATTGTTTATATTTACACAATGCTAATATCCAACCTTTAGGGGAAGAAAATATTTCTGCATCTAAGACCTATTCAATTATTTCCTGTAATGAAAATTACCGAAAACTTGAAAGTGGGCAGCCATATGAGTCAACGATTATCGGAATAATTTTTTCTCCGAATAAAATTTTACTTATTGTTTTCTTCAAAATCACTTAACTACCGTCTGCTCAAGGTTTTGGGTCGACATAACGTGATTTTAGAACCATATGTGGCTCTTAGATATGTTTATTTTATGTGTCAGACACTACGTTTTCGCTTCTTGAAATAGTTTTGTCTTTTGCAAGAAAACTAGTACTTGAGGCCAAGAAAGGAGATCATAACTGGACTTTTCAAGTTTATCACATGAAGAATTATGCGCTAAGACAGTGAGAAGTGAAGATGCACAAATGGTTGACATGATTTCCAATATGAAATCGTGAGGTTTTAAAGTGCATGAATATGGGACAGTGGTCCCGAAACGTTGTACAATGTTATGAATAATTAATAAATATTTCATTCAAAATGGAAGTCATTAACCTCAAAAAATTTTAAATGAATTGACTCATCAGACTTCCGATAGAGACAATCCAGAGTAGCTATTCATATTTTTTATGATGACAAATATATAATAAGATACAGATGATAATGACTTTAGTTTGTATTTGAAGAATTATGCGTTAAGACAGTTGTCTTATTAACTTTAACATAAACACACTGTTATGCATTTGTTGTATCTTGTTAGATATAAAGTGAAGTTTAGTGGATTCACCCCTCAGTCCATATATTTTCTAGTCGAATTCTCACGGACCCATCAAACCTCAGCTATGTATCTCACCGTATACCTTCAAGTACCAACGTAGTATTAATTCATATTCTACTTTTCTGTTTTAGAGGGATCGAAAAAAAAAATAATTCGCCCCTCAGTCTAGGTAACAAGCAGATTGTATATTTGTAATATGTGAGGATAACGTTTAGTGTAATGTAACGGTTAATGATTTATTTTAAATAACAATGAATTTTGTTTAGTGTTAAATGTTAGAGTTAATAAAACTTGTAGATAACAGTATTAGGGAATGCGTGTTTCATTTTTACCACCATTCACTAGTGTTTCTTCCCATCCGCGTTGCCAATTTAATGCAATTCATTGCAGTATCTTGTTAAAATTAACATTTCTTTACACTTTATATCATCAGGGATGCAATAGTGCAGATCTTAAATTAAAATAATAGTTAATTTTTAATGTCAATTGTTGGGGATTTTTCACCCACCATCTCATCTTGAAACATTGCATTGAAACAGCGAAATTCTCCAATACCACAATTGTATAATCCCTTTAAATAGTGTAATTTTTGGTAAGAGTCTTGTATTAATAATTAAATCCTAGTATTAAAACTTACATGTTGTTTCATAAATAAAGCCATCAGGAAGGTCTAATTATGTCAGATATTATTTATTGATTGCAAGTGAAGATTGGACATTAGTGGGACCAAACATCATCAAGATAAAATATTAAAAAAATTAAATGAAAAGAAAAATAACTTATATTCTTTAAAATCACCATTACCATTATACAAATATACAACCAATTGTATCAACATTAGCATGACACTAAGTGTTACAAATACACAATTAATGGTTTCAAAACTACACCGAATCGCACAATGACTAATGAGGCACATTCTTCTATGGTTACAAATTTAAAAAAATAACAAAGAGAAGTTTACCTAGTGTAACTAAATACTGTTTACCCTTCTCAACTGGTATATATTTATGCTAAATTTAAAATGAAAAAAGAAAAAACGATAACGTATAACCGTTTTATGTGTAAATAAGTCTGTTTTAAAAAATGAGGATTTTTTATGACAAAAACGTTTTAGAATGAAGAAAAATGCAGTTATTTCATTAATTTGAGACCAGGACACAATGAAGGTTAATAGTCTTAGTTTATAAGTCAAATACACCAAGTAGAAGCACTAATAATTTTTTTTATAATAGGAAGGATCCTATAATGGACATTATAGGAGTTGAAAAATCAGCATTATACAAGTTTATGAAATTATACAAAGTACAAAACTAATAGTATTAGTTTGTCGTTTATAATGAAATAGGCCCAAGATGTTCTATATTTCCTGTTCTACAAAATCATTTAAAAGTAGATATTTAAAACAACTATGAGCGGCGTAGCAGGCTGACAGAAGAGCCGGAGATCAGCATGAGCGACCTTGCCTGGCAAGGTGAGGGCCGACTCATCCTCCAGCCCCCACCCACTATGGGCCCCGCTCCCTGTTTAAATATCTCCTGTCTTCACCAGGGCGAGCATTTGTGAAGGTGCCCTCAGTTGTGACAATGGAGTCGGCAGTAAGTAACAATCGCTGTGCAACCAGGATAGGAGTCTGTTGCTTCTTCAATGTCGTCGTTCTTTCGCAGGTACTACTGTCGATGACGCTGTTCCTGGTGGCCGGCTGCAGCGGGAAGCTCGACCGTGACGCCCAAGACTTCGAAGGATACCCGGTCTCGAGATCTTCAGCGGCGCCTTCATCCCTGTCTTCTGTTTATCCAGGTAAGGAAATAATTGTATTCATAAAAATATTTATTGATCATTAATGAATTGAATAAAAAAATATATTGGATTATTAAGTAACTAATTATTATTACAGAGGTTCATAGGATTTTTAATATTAATTAATACTCAATCCTTCATTAAATTTTCACAATCTTTCCTTTCTTAACAGGTGGTGCTATTAATAGCTAAATTATTATTACATAACACAATATACATAGTCCCTTGCTCTGTAATACATCTTAAAAATAAACAATACGATTTTTATGCTATTGAAGTTATAAAAACGTTAACCTATTATTCTAGAGATAATTTGTTTCCACCATAATTTTTTGGGATACTTAGATATTTTTTCTGATATCGAAAAATTTTGTTCATTTTTAATTTTTTTGTTTTCAAATGATTTTTTCGGACAACAAAATTTCATATCTTATGCGTAGGATTGCTATATGTCTTGGCCATTTTTTGATTACCATTTTTAAAATACCAAATTATACTTGTCGGACCACGTTCTAAAAATTTAAAATTATAAAGCTTTCAAACATTTTAAGTGATAATAATAAAAAAAAATAGAAGACATTTTAAACTACATTATTTGATTGTTTTTCAAAATGTTTACATTTTAATAATCATTTATCATTTTTAATAAGTTATTAAATTTTATTAACATTATTACTTTTTCAATCATTACTTTAAAAACATCATTTTTAATTAAAATTCTATTCAAAACATAACACACCTTTCAACAAACTTTAATCATTTCGGCAATATTTTTTATTAATAGTTATCTGGGGTATCATCCATCGAATTCATTGGTTTGAATGCGATTTTGAAAATAATAGTTATATTCATGTTTAGAGACGATATTATGTTGCAATAGCAAGAAAATATTTAAAAAATGGGTTTCGTTGTTCGATTTTTTATCGCATAGCCTATTTTTTTAAAAATAATTTTATTTTAATAAAACAGTATTGTTTTTTAGGAAAATTTACAAAGATTAGTAGCAATTAACATACTCTCCTTTAGCCCAGTAATTGCAATATACAGTCTTTGTACACCTCTACCTCCTTAATCCCTACAATTTCTGGCACAAGGTATATATTTTTTGAGCTATTGTTGATTTCTTTAACCTTACCCAAGTAAGGTCTCTTCTTCAGCACACCCAACTCTGAAATTTCCTAAAGTATATGGTCATTTTTTTACGGATTCTAAAAAAAATATAAGCCAGATCATTGAATCGGATTTTATGCCGAATTCATTAAAGGTACTTTTCAGATGATATGACGATGTACTGCAGTGTTTTTCAGGATTGGACAGAACTTGATTTTATGTAAAATGTATCTGAGTGCCAAGTGCAAAGTGTATTCAAGTATACACGTTTTCAACAATTCGGAATATTTTTGTAATCAATTACATCAAACAAAAAAATTAAATAAAAACTTAAATACTGTAATTGAAAATATTGAGTAATTCGATGATTAATTGTTTTCTTACACAAATACAAAATGCTTAAAATTTTTAAGTAAAAAGTACGTGGAGTACTAAAATGCAATCAAGCAATTATTTTCTTTAGTATAAATACCTAGATCGAAAAATAAAAAAGTATTATATTCAAAATATTATGATCTACTGAAAGCACTATATGACGAGTACGATTACCAAAATTTTTTGAGTACTGATTAATAATATTTGTGTACTTATTACCAGTACTAGTGTTAAAACAGGTTTAAGTATTAATTTCCTGGACTTATTTTTTTTCTTGAGTACGGCTTACAGAAGAATTTTGAGTATGAGCACTGCACTCTATACTCAAACATTTTTAGTACAATTGCTCATGTACAATTAGCGCTTGTGCTGAAGGTAAAAGGACAACCAACAATTGCTCTTGGCACAAAAAGAACATACTAATAAACGAAACTCTATTACTAGCTGAAGCACCTAAGTATGCATAAATTAAGTTTTGGTTATTATTAGTTCGGTGTAAAAATATTACGACCGGTGTCATCAAAGTTTTGTTCTCGCAAGAGAATAAAAAAAATTCAGAGATGAAAATTTTGTAGTTGGCAATATGACCGTGTAAACCTTTATTACGAAGAAATAGCTAGTTATTTTATAATTTTGAAAAATAAAATAATGTTTATCCTTCATTATTGTCAGGCTTCAAAACACAACACTCAGACGTCCTTGGGGAATTTCACTATACCTGAACTTGTAATTGTGAAAATCAAATATAATTGGATGAGGAAGAGCTATAAATAGATCGTGCGGTACATAGTTATCAATCTAGGAATATATTTAATAATATTTCCCACAACTACAAAGTGCAATTGATATTAATTGTTAAATTCCGCTAAACTGAATATTGTATTTAATATTATATATTATATAATAATGTATTAAAGATTGATGATCTGTCACTGAAGAATACAATATATAGGAGGAGTCATTTTCCTAATATAAGTGTGTTAAGGAATTTACATTAATTTACGTTAACAAAAGTAGAGGACGGAATTTGTTAAAATTAATAGCTGTATAATTTTAACTAAACCCCAATTTTTCCCCAACTTTGCGCAAAATCAGATCAGCTGTTTTGGTAATACTTAGAGATGTTTCAAGAATGTGTTATGGGCCATTCTCTACAAGTGCTACATTTTCTACCATCAAAAAAAGTAAAAAGTTTTCATTGATTTTTGTTTTGTTTTGCTATTTCATTTTGTTTCTTAACTTTTTAGCAATCTGTTTTTATAAAAAGAACGTCATTGAAATTACTAATTTTTACGGTACATCAATTTAAAAAAATTGTGATTCCAGGATTGTCAGGTTAATTTAGGGTTGTTAAGGAATGACAGAAAATCCATAATATCTTAATATCCCAAAAATAATCAAACTGTATGATAGTCATAACTTTTTAAAACGCCAGCCGACTTCATAACTAGAACAGTAAATTTTTGAGTAAAACTGAAATTTAATTATTAGTTAATTAGTCGTCTAGTTGGACGTCTAATTAGAAGTGTAATATTTACAGAGTAATGCTGTTCTTTATCATTTTAATCAGTATTCACACATCAGTGTGTAGGAATCACTTCCAAAAATCTCAATTATAAAAAGATATAATTTCGAGTTGCGAAAATTCACACCTAGTTTGTGGCATAGTACTTTCCCTTTTCATGTAGTGGTCACACAAGAGCACCTTTAATTATGGTTTTAAAAAATTATGAAAAACATATCAAAATGAGGAAGTGAAGAGTGAATATTATTGAGTGAGGAAGTGAAATCATGCTTTTTGGGAGGTGAAAAAAAAATCCTTCAAAACTTGAAACAGTTTAATATTAATTTAATTGAACATCTTTTGTTCCCTCTTTATTGAACATTTTTGAAAAAATGAGGGAGTGAGATTTTCACGGTTTTTATTATTTTTTTTTTTTTTAGAAACTTTAATTCCATTAAACATGAAACGAGCATGGAGCCAAACACCTTTAGTATTTTCTATGGAAACACAAGTGACTGAGCGTCTGGCTGTCGGTTAGAACAATCCAAGCGACTACCCACTACCACTCCAGGCATCTAACCATGTGTCCTTCCAAGCTTGGACTGCAAAAATTGTCAGTGAGAGATTGAAGGAAAAAAATAATAAAGCCTATTTTTTAATGGAATCCCCATACAAAATCTGACTAAATCAGTCAGTGAGTAGAAACAATAAATACCAAATGTAGATGGAATACTAATTTTTAAAGAGTCTAGGAAGGACAAGAATACGGAGTGAAAAAACGATATTTTCTAATTTTTTAAGAGAACGTCATTTAAAGAAGAGTAAATTTGCTAAAATATGAGCCTTGATAGAGTTATTTACGTTAAATAGTTTTCGAGATATAGCTTTTTAAAAAGCAACATTTCATAAAAATGTTGTATGGGACGTACAGAAAGATTAGTAGTTAGCTGCGTTTTACTCAAGATGGGGTTATTATTTCAACGTCGAAAAAAATTGGATCACCCCTTGTTCAAAATTTATTAATGTAGCATTGTCACCATTGAAAGCGTGAAGAAAAAACTTAAGTTCAGGCTGTACAAAGTGCATGAAAGAAATTGTAGAATATATAATTGGAAATGGAGAAAAAAAATGTATGCAGGGTTTTTATATTTTCTATATCTCTGTCATAAAGTATCTTTCTACATCAGAACATATATTATCGAGAGAGATCGTTCCTAAGGCTTATCAAGTTAGAAAACTACCAGTAATCCCGCGACACTAGGTCATTCATTCAAGTCATTCAGCTTTTTATGGAGTTTACCACTACCAGTTCTATCATCATATCCGTAGACCTCGTAAATCCGCAAAATTGCAAGTGGTCTAGGCACATAATCGCAAGCCCAGCTAATACTCCTCCAGTTCTCCTAATATTTCAAAGTTTTCCCAATTCAAGCATATTTAATATCAGATTGAAACTCACATATAAGACGAAATAAAAACGATTTATAAATATGAAGTTTTCTTTTTGCTTCAACTACTGAAGTTAATGAAGCTTTGGATACATATAAGGAAACAAAAAAAATCGTCCACGGAATCGAAAATTTGTACTCGCATTTTATCTTTCCGCCATATAGGAACCAGTTTGGTTCAATCACTGTCTGTAATCAAATCCATGTTCGAACATTACACCCGCTAGCGTGGAGCGGATTTTGATGACATTTTTAGTAAATCATAGGTTGGTATCAATTTGTGACAAGGTCCAATATCATGCACAAAGGTATTTTCTTTGACGAACTCATACTACGATAATGGCTTGTTCGATTTGGCCCATTTTGGAAAAAAAATGGAAATTAATGCAAAAATGGTTTTGAACCAGTATTATTATTCACTAATTCAAACGACTTTCTTGTACTCACTTCATTTTTTCTTCCAATACCAATTTATCTTAAGGTTATCTTATATGAATTCATAAAACATGAGAAAAGCTGCAAGAACAGGCTCATCCATATCTCATTTTGAAATACACTTATCGATTATTAAAGCATTATATAGTATTAATTAATTATTGTTAAATTAGTCCATAATAAAATGTTATCAATAAACAGTAAATGAAATATCTGTCTTGATGTTAATTTCTTAAAATGCCATAACTTATTGCAAGCATATTGTTAACATATTAGCGTTTACTAATTATTAACTTGTGCCTTTTTCGATCTGTAACATACTGCGTTCTTACTAAACACAACCAAACTAAGAAGCAAAGTAAATTAATACAGATTGTTTTCCAATACTTTTTTTTAAAAAGCACCTCAAACGGTGTATTTCCTATCAACTTAAAATATTCCCAAATTCATCCAACCCATGACACAAATGCATCTAATACTTAAGGAAAAGTAACGACATCTCACACACAAACTCGTTCTAAAATTTTTTTTTTTTTTATATATAAATACTATATAATGCTTTAATAATCGATAAGTGTATTTCAAAATGAGATATGGATGAGCCTGTTCTTGCAGCTTTTCTCATGTTTTATGAACCCATATAAGATAACCTTAAGATAAATTGGTATTGGAAGAAAAAATGAAGTGAGTACAAGAAAGTCGTTTGAATTAGTGAATTTAAAAAAAAAAATTTTTTTTTCAAAGATATACCAAATAAACAGAAACATGAACTATTGCAATAGCTTGATAACTTTAACTTGGTTAAAATTTTGAGGATAGATGTAGTTAAATTGCCTACATATAGCCTCTTAAATACTTCGCTGCTTTGCTTTAACACTGGTACATTAGACAAAGAAAAAAAATTGATTTGATTTTGAATTGGACTTATTCCAAAGATATACTGTAAACTACAGTTACTTTCTCTATTGGGGCCGTCCTACAAACTGTCCCAAAGCTATTAGGGCGTTCATAAATTAATCCTAGTATAAGTTTAAATCTACGGAAAACGTCAAATAAAAACATTGGCAGATAACTGAAGTATCTTATAAGAAGTATTTATTGATAAATGAAGTATATATAACTGATAAAAGAAGTATCAGGACAACTCATTAAGCGATGACAAAGTTTTTGTACAGCTCAGAGTCAGTTACACCTTCTGAGTCCCAGAAGTAAAGAACAGATGTCATGTAACATATTTGAATAAAAACAAATTGAAGTGAATAAAAACAATGCATGAATTATGGTCACGCCAGTAGCATAACAAAGAAGGTAGTATATATCTATATGTTATGAAATAAATAGACATTATTGTTCTGTCTTCTTCAGATTCAATCACATTAGAAGTTGAAGATATAAAGGAATATTATATATGAAGAATATTTTCTATATTTAGTCTTCGTCTGTATGGTCTGATTCATCTATCTCTTCAACTTCTGATGTGTCCGAATCTGAAGACAAAAGAACAATAAATTGTTCCATGATTGTCATGTCTGTTCAAACTATTACGGAAAGTTTGGGGTCGGTGAAACCTCAAGAGACTCAACTGAAAACTAAAATTCTTAAACTGACAATAGACTTTATTTCACGTAAAAAATGGTATAGATAATTCTATTAGGTAGAGACAAAGGAAAATAAAAAATTAATAACTTAATTACTACAATTTTAACAATAAATGTTTATTTCGACAATAGTTCAAAATATTTACTCTGATTAACAATATGTTTCTTAAATATAAGACATAATAAAACTGAACTTGACACAAATGGCAAAAAAAAAAACCCTGTGAAAAAGTTATTTCTAAGCAATCATCTATTGGGAAGAGGATTGCTGTTTATGATGATTGCTTTAGGTAAGGTCGAGAGGCAATTTTCTTTTCTTACGCATAGGAAAATTATGGATGGAGATTGTTTTTTGGAGAAAGATTACAGAATAACGGATACTTGTGGTAATGGAGTTTAGTTTGGAAGGACAGGTATATTGTTTTTTCAGGTTGAATATGATCTATGATGGCTCATAAGATAATATTAACATATTAGCAAGCAGTGATTTAAAGGATGGTTCGGCGTTTGTGGATTTAGATAGGCCTGAACTTTTAGTAAGATTTCTAGAGTCAAAAAATGTATATTACAAGTAATTATGGTTTTAGGTCAATGAGGGATTATTGGAGTTTTTAATCGAAGTCACATTGTCAATCAAAGATTTAGGGCCACCTCTGAAAGTTGAGGTAATACATTTTGGAAGAAATAAAACGAAACTTAAACGCTTTTATTTTTTTCCATTACTCATAAGTAATTCCTTTTGATACGATGGACAAATAAAAAACAATCGTTAATTTTGAGTTATTGAGAAGATAAAAAAAAATACTAGTGACTGATGGAAAAAAAATATGTCGACTTATATTAAAGATTTGAATTAGAATGGTTCTTTTAATCTGGCCTGGCAAACGTCCATAATTTAAGAAGAACAATAACTAGATAATGGACAAAAGACCCGAAACGTTGATGGAACTAAAATAAATTAAAGGAGAATATTTTTCCAGTAAAAGAAAAAATAATATAAAAAAACTATAATAGCTTTTTTAATGAAACCTTAACACAGGAATTGTAAAAAAATAAAATTTAATTGGTGTGTTGAAATTTACAGACATAACTCATGTGACAGAGGCTATCGGATTATTGTTTTTAGTTATTCAATTGAAAATTAATCAAAGTTCTTAGTCTTTTACTACGTCATATTTTAATTATATTTTTATAGTTTCCATGCCAAACAATTTTTATAAAATAATAATTAATGAATGAAATCGAAGAAGAAATTTTACTTTTTATTTAGTTTTTTTTTTTACTTTTACCTAAACTATTGGTAGTATAAACGAGGAAATATAAATAATACCAAACAAATATAGATCAAATTGGAAATATTCGTACATCTCCGCGGCACAGTTTTTGCACAATGGCACAGGTGCGTAAACTTTTTAACATGATGTAACATGATGAGTTTCATTCTAGATAGACTTAAAGTAGATATCTAATATGTGAAAAGTGCAATATAACAACAGATTGTTGATGAACCTTTATATTCGGTTATATTAAAATTCTATATTAAATCTAAGAGGCATACTCTCAAAAGGCAAATTTAATATTATTTTTTTTGTTTCTTTTAATGGGGCCATTGAACTGATCATCTCATACTGGAGATGGCGAAACGAGGCTGAATTTTATCGATAAAGCTGCCACAGTGACGTTGACTAATAATGCTGTGCAGATGTGGGAGTACTGGACATAATTATTAATCTGGAATGATATTCCCATTTCTCAAGGTTCTAAACGGATTATCTTTTAAAAATTATGTATTTATGTTCTTGTTATTCTTTTTTAAATCACTTATCCAAACATCATCGACCAATTAATATACATGATTTCCAATACTATCAACAGATAGTCCAAAAGAATATCCAAATATATTCTTTAAAATTACACTTTTTTAAGAGAACACGAAACAGTATTCTCTCCCTCTACTTCAATACGCATTCCTTTAACTCTCACCTTCAATGCTCGTTCACGTTATCATGCAGCGGTCAGTGTACACATTCACAAAGTAGGATGCTGGTTAGCAATCAAGGGCCAAGTGAATTGTACTGTCACGGAGTCATTATCGTCTTGTCTTGCACTTACCAGTCATTATTATACGTCATTACTTCATTGAGAATAAATGTGTTTATATAATTAAGTTATTAGAAGATTTCAAAACAAAGCCTTGAGCGCTCAAATAGCGTTAAATAACTAACCGGACAACGATTCTGGAATTCCAGTATTATCAGGAAAACTCACTATAACACCTTGACCGCGGGGCCTCCCCAGGGGTTGACAACAACTTGAAAACATGTTTTTTTTTTTTTTAAATTTTCTTTTAATTTAAATAAGCATTATAACTAATTAAGTATGTGTAATATAAATGTAATATTTAACCAAATAAAGTTTAAATATCGGTTTTTTAATCAGGGCGACTAATGTCGCAACCTACGTACACCACTGAATTCTTTCAATCAGCTAATGTTTTGCTTTTTTTTTTGTTTTAAGCTGAATCACTGAATGAGGATTCTACTATTATTGCATATCACTACATTTACTATAAAACATTTAGACAGCCTGAAATAATAAAAAAAAAAATTTGAATATGTAAAACATTTCACGGGAAGTGTGTAAAATAAAAGGATACATACAGTAAATAAATTTATATTAAAAAAAATTAAATCTGTACCACTAAAACCCATGAAGGGTTAGGGATGCAGTACTTAGTAAGGAAGTACTGTTACTAGACCTACGGTTGTGCAAGAAGGTGATTTGGTCAGAATTACGTTCAGCAGCCCGATTTTTACCCAATTAAGGATGCCCACTTCATGAGGCAAGGTGGACCCCAAGGCTGACTCACAGTTAAAGTGAAACAGAAAACAATAATCTGCCCTAGCTGGATTACGACCTGGGTCCTTGGGGTTAGTAGCACAGCATTGTCTTGCCAAAGAGCTAATCATGCCCAATAAATTTATATACTTTAAAAAATAAATTTGAAGAAATTCAACTATAAAAAACAATGTAAAAATCCTTAAAGGCGGCAGAACCCAGAACAATCGTAGCTGATAGAAGCCGGGACAGAACTAAATACGGTTCGTTCCAAGGTGAAAGGGAGGTGCAAGAGATTTCCTCACCACTCCCAACGCAATATAGAAAAGTAACATCCCTTATACATAGCTTATCGTCATACGTGTTCGCAAGCCCTACGGTCTTACGATAATGTGTCGTCAATAGCGGTAATAGTTTTAATGAAAACAAAAGGTAGCACATTCCACTTCAACAAACTAAAAGGACAAATCTGAAAGATACAGTACATCAATATAATTTATAACAGTTCAACATATCGTCGTTTAAGCTATAAAAATCCGCAAGTCAAAAAAATAAAGTATGATCTTTATATAATATATTTGTTTTAATCTAAACTTCATTATAAAGAGGTATCGTCACAATCACCGAGTTTTCTTACTTAAAAGATGTCTCTAGAATGATTACTGGATTTTTTTTAATGTTATGAAAAATCGTATTTTTGGGGGGGCTACAAGATAATACATTTTAAGTCTCTGTATGTAAAAAAAACAAAGAAAGAAAGGTAATACTAAAACAAAAACCCTTTTCCTTAGTTTTAAAACAAATCCTCTAGTAAAATAATACATAATTTGAAGAAAACCAGGACTTTTCCTTATTTAACCGATTGAAAGTCATTCAAATGTTTTAAACAAAGAATAATTCTCCTTGTTCCAAAAGAAAATTTTGTCTAACTTACTAAGCTGCGATTCGGAATTACCTGACTTAAATAATTTTGTATTTACCACTTCTTATTCTTAAATAACACGTAACTTGAATTATTAACGTTATTCAGTCAGTAATAAGACCATATTCAATATGAGTATACAACCATTTGTGAAAAATGGTTAACAAAATACGACTTTAACGTCAAAACTGGCGGGCGTATGTACATTGTTGTTCGGTAATTGGTTAAATCATTTCTTGTCACCATGGTGATGAAAACTTTTTTAATTTAACTTAACTTAGCATCTCAGTTGACAGGATGCCTAACTCCATAAAATTATTAATATAGCTTTCAACATTGATTCTATTACAAATTAGCATTAAATAAATGCTTCAGAGTAGGATGAAAATCTGATTAAACTTGTTATATTTTATTATTTATGTCATACTTTTACAATGAGAAATATTATTAAAAGTGCTTTTCTGAAAACTAGTGAAATTTGAGTTCGCTAATCTGGTAATGAAAAGGATCATTTGGAAAATTAATACGAGAAAGTATTGTCATTGTGAATAATTTAGAGATATCTGTTCTGAAAAGAATGAGGATTAATTTCAACTTAAAGTAGGCTGACAAGTTAAAGCCGCGTGATCAAAGTTTTTTTAATAGTGTCGATTATTCACAATGTTTATAAACTCTTACTGACGTAGATACAATAAATATCACTAAAGCACTATAATGAACAATATTGATATTGTTTTAGTTTTAAACACTCCTTATTTGTGATGGTAATTTTATCTTTAGAACTATCTGAATCACAGACGGCTCGCTCATCTCTAGCCTACATAGATTCATCAAAAATAATATTTAAAACCATAAGCCAAATGCCATATTCCAACACGATGTATACAATATTGCAACAATACTTAAGATAGAGATTATAGGTACCTAAATGTCAGTATGACAAGTGATTGGAATATTGTTCCACATTTTCTTACAACACACACGTTTGCTATTTAAAAACCGATAGTGAGAAACATTATTGATGAAATCAACGTCTTTTACTCCATTTAAAACCGTAAATGTCAATATTATGAATAATAATCAAGAAAATAATATACCACAGAATGAAGTAAGATTATATTTTATCATCTACTCTCAATGTATTAATGTTGTTTAAAATATTGAATCCAGAAATTAAAATTCATTCTGAATAAATAATAAAATGAGGTCTGTTTTATTGTTGACAAATTAAATACTTAAAGTTTTAAAATAAGATAAAAATAATAATAAATAAATTCTTTAAAAATAAAATAGGGCTAATCCTATAATAATTTTCATATATTTATCTAAATATTATTTTTATTAATATGATATAATATAATACAGTTTTTAGTTGAACGTCATTATTAACAGAAAATTAGCTAGTTTGTTTATATAAAGAAATTAAAGGCTTAAAGAACCCGAAGGTTCAATGTCCTTAACACCAACAGCCATTCCCTACAACTACCCTCCACAAAATCCCAGATATTAGGCTCGAACCTAACACACAATGTCATCTTTCCTCAAATGCCCCCTTAACCCCTGTGATCGATAAATTAAAACGAATCAAGAATAAACTGAGAAGTAAAATGGTTCAAGAAAGATCGCAAATGTTGCTAGAAACTGATGAACTTATGTAAAAAGACTTTTAAGAAATAATTCATGATTGCTAGTTAAAAAAATTTGCTCTTATAAATGTGAATTTTTTTAATGTGAGTTTTTCAAATATTAACTAAATTAATTATGTTAGCTAAAAACTTGTTTATAACCGGATGTTATTCAGCAAACAAAATGGAAGAGCCCAACCTCCAATCAGAATCATCTTCATATCTTTAAGAGCTTGCTGCCCCAACGAAGTAATCCTCCCATCTACCCAGTCGACCCTTAGATGCTTTCCGGCGTACTTAAGTATTATCAAAATCACCACAAGCAGAAAAACTGAAGACCCTAGCTTTTATATTAAGACCTTTAGGAACATGACAAAAGTGACCAAAATAACTACTTTAAGTGGAGAAAAATCAATAATCCCTTTAAACTAACCAAAATGGTGTAAAATATTGCTTTTATTTTTTTCTTTTATGTGAGACCCTATTTAATCAGAATTATAAAATTGAATAATAAAAATTCCAGCCGTTTCTCATCTGTGACTTTTTTCCGAAAATACTGGCCGATTATTTTGGCATTTGGCAGCAAAGCCACAGGTCTCCCATAATAGTCTTCGGAAGTGATTATTACTATTCACCATTCCGTTTCAAATTGGGGACCAATAAAATGTCCCATACTAAATCTAAAAAAAACAAAAACACTTTTTCAGTTAAAACGCAAAAAGATCTCAATACTTGTCCGATTTTTAAATAATATAATAATATTATACTTTTTTCTTCTTTTAGATCATTTGTTTATCTATCATTATGACATTAATATGTTAAAAATTTATTGGGGAGTGAAACAAAGAAGATATCTCTTCTTGGATAAAATAATAATAGAAAAAAATATTTTGATAATATTATTTTCTCAAGTTGGAACCAATATTTCGCCGTTATTGGGGATTATTATTTATGAATAAAAGACAACCTAAATGGCGTTAATATGGTTTGGAAGAGCAGACATTAAGCTTTCTGGTGGTTGTAGTAATGTCAGATGTGGATAAAGTGCAGAGTTATGATCGATTATATAGAAGAACAATGGACACCAGTAGAAAAAAACACCAAATAAATTAAGTTCAAACATTTTTATTTCTTTGAAAAATGGTATTTAAGGGTTTTAGACGACGCTAAAAAAGAATGTGATTTGTTTTTTCCTAAAAAAATATTGTCTTGCCCTACTTTACTTGAAGCGTTAAATGATTATATACATTTTTGCGAATATAAAATCATTTAATGGAATAAGTAATATTTTAATTTTATTCATCAGGGAGAAATAAATCGATTTGTTTCTATAAATAGATAATAGCCTTACTTTTTTTCTATTAAAAAAATCGAGAATTACAGAAACTTTTAACTTTCCCAGGAAGACAGGAAACATTTTGGAAAAAACAGCAAGTAAATCAGTTCAGTAGTTCAAGTTTATCAACAATAACAATCCAACAATTTTTTTTTACATATATAGATTTTAGGATGTGGTTATTTTGTCTTTCTTTTGCTTCCATTAAATTCATTGTAAACTAATTCTCAAGAAACATGTCTCACTTGTACCAAAACTAATATTCCTCCAAAACACCTCATACTGAAATTCATAATGGGGATGACCAATTGTCACTTTCAATTGACTGACCATTAAGTTCTATGATTCATCTATTGACTATTTTCCAAACAATCAATGACTAATGCGCAAACGTTTCAAAAGGTATTTCTTGACAAAGCTGAACCCGGCTTTCATAGATTCAAATTCAATAGCCCAAGTCTGATTGGTCCATGAGCCCGAGGGAAAAAAAAGAAGCTATTTCACCCTAATTTTTTATTACTTTAATGAAAACCATTCATAGTTAAAGGTTTCAATTGATGACTGTCTACCGGTGTTCGAGAGAATAAAAAAAATGGCAGCTCTTCCAAAATGTTACAAAAAATTATTTTTTAATTCAGCCCCCAACCTACTAAACTCCCTTTACAAAAAAAAAAATAAATAAATAAAACAATAAGCGTAATAGAACATCATTCAAATTATGCTAAAATAATAGCCCTAATAGAACTGTTAACATTTAATTTTTGCCAAGATAGAGTTTTTCAAAAAATCAATGTTTTGGGGATTTTATTATGGTTAATATCATGAAAACTACTAATCCCAGGAAGATATCAATTAGTTCTAAATTGGGAAGTATTAGCACTAGTAAGAGTAGCAGTTTTTATGATAATTACCGAAATAAATTCATAAAATGTTGATTGCTCGTTATTCGGAAAAAAAAGTTTTGGCTTATAAAATATCACAGGAACTATTAGACCTATATATTCCAATTAGCAGTCAAATTAAAGCTAGTTTAATGCACAATAATGCAATTAATAACGTTTATCTACTTAGTAGTAGCATTTTCAATGATATTCACCAAAATGAAATCACATAATATTGATTTTTTGTTATTTGAAAAAGAATGTTGCTTTTTGAAAAACTACCTCCAAAAATAATTGAACGTAAATAACTATATTAAAGCTCATATGTTAGAAAACGTACTCTACTTTATATAATGTGCTGTGAAGCTCTTTAGTGTTATAGTTTGGGAATATGGAGTTTTGAAAAAAAAAATGAGCAAAAATTATAGATGTTTCTTGAATAAAATTAACTTCAGAGGGCATGCACCTTAAATACCCCAATATTTACTTTTTAATGACATTAAATGTATACCTTTCGTAGTGTAGATCAAATCTGAACCTTTTCTAACTGAAAATAAAGCTCATTTTTCAAGAGAAGAAATCAGAAATTTTTTTTTTTGTAACTTTTGGACCAACCACAATTTTCTATCCCCCCTTATCTTGACTGGCAGTCATTCAATTTTGACTCTTAACTGTAATTAGTTTTCATTAAATTAATCAAAAATTGGGGTGAAATGAGTTATTTTTTTTCTCCTTTTGGGCTCTTGGTCTGCAGTGGAATGATGGAAAGATAGTTTTCCTAAACAATGTGTCCAAAACAATCAGCCAGACGGTATCAATAATATGACATTTTTGTGAACCAGGTGATCGGCATTTATAATTATTATATCTATAATCAATTTCTTATCTAAATTAATATGATAAGACTTATACCCAACTCTGGATGAAATATCACAACATTACATCGATAAAGATCAACCATCAACAACAAATCCTTTGAGAATGAACAAGAGGAATTGCAATATGATGAATATGAAAATCCCATCATTGTTGATATCCATTGACAGAAATTTCTGAACAATGGCTCTTATCTTATATGATTTCACTTCTTGGAATGTTGAAGACTACCAGAATTAAATTCATCGTTTATTTAAAAAAATTAGTTTCCATTTGAGGAATCATAGTACAACAATAGTAAAATCAACTTCTCTGGCTGTTGATCAGCAAGTTAAAAATATTTTCTGTTTACAATCTAATTACAATTGAGTTGAACTAAATAAACTATTAGGTCTCCTTACAAACCCATAATTTCTTGTTTTTATCTTTTAAATAATAAGCTATAGTCAGTTAATAATTTTAGAAATTCTGAAAATTTTTCATTAAAAATTTAATCAATTTTAAATAATGAATCCCTGAAACAGAAAGAATAAAATCCGATATAAAACCCAATATATTACCAGAATAACCTTAGACTATATTTTTTAAAAATATTAAGTTATAATTCCCTAATCTCATAATAAACAAAATGTTTATACAAAGTTTCATCAAAGGACCAATTTTTTTTTTAATTTAGAATATTTTTGGTCCTTTATTACATACATTATATACTCATATGTTCAGAAATGTTTATACGAAGTTTTATCAAAGAACCAACTTTTTTTTTTTTGTATTTCTAATACTTCATTGTATGTAGGCAAAATATAGGCCCAAAAACATCTAAATGGACTGATTAAGTATATGCTGAAAAAATATAATGTAAAAAACCAATTACTACATCATTATTCATTTAATTTATTATCATAGGCTGACAGAATTTCAGATGTGGCAGTAATATATTTTTGGTTAGTGGATGCATTTTGGGTTTTTCCCCTTTAGACTTCAGTTAAATAAAATGAAATGAAAATTATATATATAAACAAATAATATATTCCTATATTTTGTTAATGAAGGAACTATATCACTATTTTAATAATCTTTCCTATGATTGTAGTTTATGGTCATTCATAAAGTCATGAAATTTTCAAACCAGATACGTAAAAACCATGTATTTAGTAATATAGCTAGAATAAATTCAATTAATTTTTTTATTTTTTTACTACATTGATTTTATAGTCGTAAATAAATTTAGT
>NW_027114231.1:30394-81374 GCF_000696795.3 Halyomorpha halys
ATTTTTATATATTATGTATTTAGCATTGTAAGAACTAAATGGCTTTTTGTGGGTTATGACTCCCCTTTGAGTCATACTAACAAGTTGACTCATTTCTAGTCAAACTAACAGGTATAGTTAACTTGAAAAAAAAAAAAAAAAACCTATTTAGTCATTAACTCAAATGCTTTCACATTTAAAAAATTTCTACATTCTAAACTTATTGGCAAATTCAAGATGCGATAGTGATATGAATAGAAGACAATATATTACAACTATTACCTTTCTAAAAAAATTATTATTTATGTTCCAGGTGGAATTGTAGGAAACCCCTATATAAGTCCTGATGAAGAAAGTACAGAAGCAAACATTGGCTATAAAACTCAAGGAAACTTACGGAAAAGTTTTTCATACATTCAAACAAAAAAACCTAGAGCAAAGGCACGTTATGAAGCACTTAAATCAAATATTAATGAACCATTTAATACTTATGCTTCACAGAATAAAACATCCTTTGAGGCACAGAAAGATGAAAATTTTTCTACTGAACAAAGCAAATCTGAGGTAGATGGGACCTCTACAAAAAGGTCTGTATCTGGCCCAAATGTTGATGGTCAACAACCCTATCGCCATTGGTCTACTGAATCAAATGTAATTAGGGAAGAACATCCAGATGGGCTGTATCAATCTTATCCTTATGTTACTCCTGCTTACTCAAGGCAAGAGACAGACTATTCTGGAGGAAATCTGAAAAAACTAATTGAGGTTTCAACTGAAGGCTATAATCAAGAGAGTACAAATCCTCAAAGGCCACTTTTTAAACCTAAAATAAACTACGACCATCTTGCAGTAATTCCAGCTACAACATATCGGCCAGCAACAAGAGATGGCTATTCCTTTTCATTTGAATCAAAAAATCACTCACGGCATGAAACTGGTGACACTAAAGGAAATTTTAGGGGTTCCATAAAGTACGCAAGTCCTTATGGAGAAAGCAAAGAGATCAACTATGAAGGAAATCCAAGGATAGGAATTACAACCAGTGAAAGGACTCCAGTTGTAAATATTCCAGCTAGGTCAGGGCAAAGATATATCACACCTATCAGATATGTACCACCAACCAGTACTTCAAGACCTTTCCTCACTACTAGAAAAGGCTTGACATATTCCTACAGCAGTCCAGCGACAGGATATCAATATTCACCAAGCACATCGAGTACTACACAAACTCCGTTCACCAGTACACCCCAATCAGAAGTGACGTACAGAAGAGGGAAAACAGTCTATCAACCACCACAGTTTTATCTTCAACCTGTTCAAACATATGATTATATTGCTCCTAGCCTAGGAGATCCTTATATGTACTATACAGAATCACCTCAATATGTACAACTCTCACCTGAATATGGTGCATACACATTTACTTACAATGCTGGCGATCATGAAAGGACAGAAAGTCGAGACAACCAAGGAAACGTTCATGGCATGTTTAGTTTTGAAGGAACAGATGGAGAAAGAAGACAAGTAAATTATGAAGCTAATTCTGAAAAAGGATTTGTTGCTCGAGGTCAGCACTTACCTGTCCAAACACGAGATTCAATAGGTTCACAAGATACTTATCCACAATCGACACAGAGCACAGGAAATGATGAATCTCCTGGAACATATTTCTTTTCATATAATGCAGGAGAACATATGAGAGAAGAGCATAAAGATGAGCAAGGAAATATTCATGGTATGTATAGATACATGGCAGGAGATGGTAAAATAAAAACTGTGAAATACCGGGCTAGTGCAAGTGAAGGGTTTGTTGCTACAGGAGATGACATCCCTAATGCTCAGAATGGATATTCATATTCGTATACCATAGGTAATCAGCCTCAAACTGGTTCAGGTAATAAATATCAGCCTGAAACTCTAATCAGGTGACCCGAATGGAAAATTAAGTAAAAACACCAGTTTCAACATATAAATTCATAACCGGTAATAAATAAAATAAAAATGATAAAGGTAAACAAACCAGTCTTTCTAAATGAACTGTTTAAAGTTTTATTTAAATGGTTAAAATTTTGTTATAACAGAAAGATTTTACTCTTTGTATATAAATGAAATAAAGCTGACTTAGGTCAACTATAAAGCTTTATAAATAAAATTCATGAAAAAACTGCTTCTTTATTGAAGCATGTTAATAACATGTAAATAATTGATGTACATATTTGTTTATTAATTAAGTTAACAATGTAATGCTTTTTAATAAAGGCTATTTATGTATAGTTGATTTCTAATATCTATACCACAAATCCTGATCAGTACTTTTTTTTTTCATTTTCAACATTAGCATTAAATATATATTTACCTTCAGAAACCTATTTTCAAGAGATATTTAAATATTACACACTAATTTAATAGTGTAATAAATACATTAATTAATACAGATATGTAATTATCTATGTTCAGGTAAAGTAATTGATACCAGGTAACAAACATAGCTTAAGCATATGTTTTAGGTTAAACAAATTGCATATATATATATATATATATGTTATTTTTCTGAACAGGAAACTACAGGCAACATGACTTCCTAATTATTTCTTGTTATTTGTTAAATTAACTTATCAATGTCAATGTTTTGACCCATCTTGAAATGATTCTTTCAGTAATTTAATTTTACATCAACTTAGATTTATAAATTATAAACTACATAAAAGTAATAGTGCTACAGAAAAAAAGAAAGGAATTCTAATTGTCTGAAAATATTTAATGGATGTTTTTCCAAACTTTTGTTTGTGATCCACTGGTGTCCTGCTAGAATTTTATATTTTGTGTGTAAAAAATAGATTAGGTTTGGCTGAATTTGGAGGTAAGGAACAAAAAATTTAATTGCATGAAAATCCTGCCTTTAGTCATAAGTGTACATACAATAATAATACTAGTTAGAAGTATACAATCAATATCGTTCGTTTTAAATTTAAAGGTTATTATCTAAATAATATTCTTCAAAATGTAACTAAACTAGAATAATTGAGATGAATACTTTGCAGCTTCGGAATAAAAGATTGAACAGCCACTACATATCACATTTTAAAAAACATGAGCATAGTATAACAAGAAACATAATTTTGTTTACCAAATAGAAAAAAAAATAGAATATATAGTGTTGAGCAGAGGTTCGCAATAAATTTGGTTTTTAGAAAAACATCAACCAGATTTGTTTATGGACTATCTTTATCTATTGATACTACATATTGTCAAACTTAATATTAATCCAACTTGCAAATACATTTTTTTTTTGTACTTAATTATAGTTCTTATCTCAGATTTCTAGTGAGGTTAAAATTCTTACACCAGAAGAAAAATGTTATTTGCCTCCACAGTTTCAAACTGACTTTGGACAAAAGATTGAGAAGCGGAATCATCGTTTGACAATCAATGTAAAAACAACTAAACATATAATGTGGATTATTATCCAGTTTACTAGAGAGACCTGGGCGTTGATGACCTCAGGGTTTTACGCCCTTAAGCCCTAGACAACAACAACAACTAGAGAGACCTATAAACTATATCTAAACAAAAAAAGGAAGCATTGTTGATATTGGATGTACCATTCTACATTAGGATACATTACACAAGGAACCTAGAACTAACATTAGAAAAATATCTATGAATTGTAAAATACTTTTGGACATGGCAACTTAAACTTCAAATTAATATTCATGAATTTAAAACTAAAATAATAAAATATTCCTCTTGTTATAAATAATTCTCGATAACCCAAAATACATAATTACTTTCACTCACCTATGCAAGGAAGCAGTGATATGTAGAAGAGCAGATATGTTAAAGTAGATATGTTCAAGGTAATTGAGATACTATACTCTTAAACTTGAGTAGATTAAAATCTTTCATACAGAGGCATTCTTTTTACTTTCCCTTAACTAAATATATAGTATGGGGAAATGTCACTATCTTCCAACATTTCGAATTCGAGTTTTCGATAGAAATACAGGGGTTTTGAGGTCCCATGAGTTCATATAACCAAGTCACCCAAAATATCTATGCCCTTGATAACAGCCAACCTCAAAAACGAAAAGGTATACAAAAAAAATTACTTATTAAAAGTTGGAACATACCGAGGATGTTACAACTACTTTGGACAAAATCGACTTACCGGAAGAGCAACATTATATAATCGATTTTATACATATTTTCGATATTCTCAAAAACGGCTCCAACGATTTTTATTTAACTTGGTTAATCAAGGGGCAAATAAATATTTTGTCAGCTAGATTTTATTCTCATTGAAATACTTTAACAGTGTTCAAATACCAAATTTTTCCAAAAACCTTCCTCTTTCAATTCAATTCAAAAACCTTCCTCTTCAATTTTGTTTTTTTGCATTGTTACCAGTAATGAAAAAATTTAAATATTTAAATAAACGAGAAAATTGGAGAAACGGAGACAGAATTCGCAGATAATTTTAATTATCCTGTTACTGCAGTTGGAAGTCAACCCTGTGGGTTCTGGAGTACTCCTGGGGCACATCCAGCCTCTATAAAGTAGACACCCTTAATTGAGGAAAAAACATAACTGCTGTTGAGCATAACTTTGTTCAAATCACCTCATTGCATAACCGCTGTTCAAGAATATGTACTACCTTACAAAGTATTGTACCCTGATCCTTCATGGGTTGTAGCTGTATAGATTTTCGTTTTCATCGATTCAATTCGAATAAAATTATTTTATATATTGGATTTCAAACATTGTCTTGGCAATGGCAAACAGGTCTTTTTTGTTTAGCTTTTTAAGTTTTACTATGTAGGCTATTTAATTATCAGTTAATTGAACATTAGGAATGTTATGGGAGATCTATAGTCCTGGAGTTGTTTGTAAAAATAAAAGAAAAGGTTTCCCATGGAAACATGGTCAAAATGTTTTAACTTATTATATTAGGAAATACCTCCACCATTTCTAAATATAGTCCACTATTTAGAAATAGCGGAGGTAGCTCAAGTACCTAAGTAATAAACACGAAATATAAAAATATCTATTGTATAATAATTGATTTTTGTATTTTCTGAAAGTAACAAAAAGGTTACGATGTGCAATTTTCTTGGGTCCCTCCGTCCCTCAGAAACAATCGGGATGTTCCGCATTAAGCAGAAAAAATATCTAGTCACTTCAACAAATGTCAAATTCTACGCAGAAAAACATGTTTAAGTTTTGTATGTATTTAAGTATCAGATTTTCCGTTGAATAGGACATGATCACCCTGAGATCGTTTAAGTTACATAATTCTGAACTGCAGCATAGTAAACTAGACTAAAGTTTCTTCAAAAATAAGTATAATCTTTATAGACTGTTTATATGGACTGTTATATAAAATGTTTATATGGACTGGTAGATAAAAAAATAAAATCTCCTGTAACAAAAAATATAAATACTTGTTTTTTTTTTTAATAAATGACAAAATAGAAATGACATTAAATTTGTATAGCTTATGACAAATATGTTTTAATGAATATAGTTTAATGATGACTGATTCAAATCAGGCTGTTCTAAATTATAGTCAAATAGACATTTCGTTTTTTCAAAAGTAAAACTTGTTCGGTATCAGGGACTAAATAATACAGTTTTGGTTCTCGTAAAATGATGAATAGTTCGCGATTTTTTTTTTACTAGCCTCGTACAGGACTTAGGACCGGTTTTACCTGACACCCTAAAAAAAATTGTTTAAATATAAATAAAGTCTATCATGAGTTAAGAAAAGACTTCACTCAAATTCCTCTTTTATGGTTTATTGGTGTGCTCATTGTCAATTGAAGTACATAATTCTGCAGTTAGTTACATTCATAAATGGGGTGAATCTCGTGGGACCTAATTTCAACCCGGAACCATATGGGACTGTTCCACGGAAGCACATTGGTCATGTTCAAATAATCCTGTCAGCTTCTAATATCTTCCCTTATTCTCCCACATCTCGACTACGGATGCCTAGATTATGGAGGACTGTGTTGTGAACAAAAACTTAGACTAAGAAACTATTAGTGAACTGCTTCATAAGATTAATCTTCGGTACTCATATCCAGAATTTCTCATATCTCTCACTATTGTTCGGAGCAAAGTTGGGTCTATACCAATAACCAGACTAGACCTTCTTGGCGCATTTATATTTCAATCCTTTCTATATTATTGACTTCCTCACTCAACGTTTATCCATCCTCTTGTTAACACAAGATTCCAACCAACCGATTGTACATCTCTTCCCACAGAACTGCTTCTTTTGAAAAATCCTTTGATGTTCGAGCTACCACATACAATTGGAACTCCTTACCCATATCCATTCGTAAAGCTTCCTCATCAACATAATTTAAAAATCAATTATACATCCATCTCCTTGATTATCAATCAATATTCCATAAACTTCCATACCTTTTGTTCATATTTGGTTTACCAGTATTTTATTTTTTTTTTTTAGAACTGAGAAAATCGTAAGTACATATTACTGGAAATCAATCTTGGAAAAGGAAATAGTGAAGAGCTTTGATTCTATTTAAGTAAGACTTAAAATTATGTTTCTAGGCTTCAAAATGCAAAATTATTCCTGAACTTCCTGAGGAACTAAGTCGCCTAATAGAAAACCCTTAAAATATGGTATACATCTACCAGTAATCCCCCGTATTCCATCAATAGATATTCATTTTACTTTTTACCTTTTGACGGCAAAGCCAAAAGGAGGGTTTTATGTTACAACGGTCTAGGTAGCAAAAGATAACATTTTGGTTCGATACTCGTACGGTAGTGATTGGCATCCTTTTGGCTTGCTGAGTCATCACAACCCCTTACCAATCTTTTCAATCCATTGACGTAATTTATTAATTTTTAAGAGCTTGATTGCTTGGTTCAATTTTTGAATGTAAAAAACCTGAGGAGCAAGCTTATTAGTCTATTTTTTAAATTAAAAAATTTTTAATATAAAAAATAGACTAATAAGCCTACTCCTCTTTTTTTTTTTTTTTTTTGGAAAATCATTATCAAACGAATCTTTCCTAAAAATCCCTTTTCGCCTATTTAGTTTCCACCCAGCTTAATCTACAGCTCATCAGGCTTTTATGTTGTTGACCATATAATCTTAGCACATGAAAGCAATCAGTACTGTATTGTTGCCTTTCTGGGCTTAGCACAAGCTTTCGTATGTATATGGCACAGTGGCTTGTTTTCAAGTTCAAAACCCAATCCTTAAAGGTACTTAAGAATTTGAGATCTTCGGATCCAAGAAGCAAAAAAAATATTTTTTCTGTTTGAAATCGGTCAATAATAAGAAATACACACATGTATGTACGTTTATTGTGATCCTGAATTTTTTCGATTCTCTAAAAAAAATAACAATAAATTGATAAATTTGTGAACGATAATAACAATATATTTTTATAGGTATGAACGATATATATTTAGTAGTTGTTCTAATAATTAAATTTGTCTGCTGTATTCTACTCTGACGTTAGTTTTATGGAAAATCATTAACTCACTTGGTTTTAATAAACATCGATGTTTGGAAGTGACCTAACTATCGATGTTATGATACTAATTCATGGTGCTAGGTTAGATGATACCAGTTTTGTCGGAATGGTCTAATTAGTTTATATATCAGGCTTAGTGTTAGTTCAGTGTTGAGAGACTGCTATTAGCCTTTATTATTACATATGAGTTAGGAATATCTTGCTTCTATATAGATCTAAAGATTTGTATAATGTGGCACGAAATTCGTAAACAAGAAAGAAAAATACGATGTATGATAGTTGATTATAAACGGAGAGCAGAAAGAAGAAGAGACTATTATGAAAAAATTGTAAGTTAACCAAATATTTGTTTCTAATTTTAATGCTGGTGCTTAAAGGATCGTCAAGTGGTTCCAGATTTACCATAAATAATATTTAATTGATATTTGTTTGTTGTCTACGAAGTCTACCGTCTTGGTTGTGTTAGTGGGATCTTGTTTGACAATTGAAATAATTATCATAGCTATACAAGAGCTAGTCCTACATATAAATTTAAATTATTAAAATAGAATTTCTAAATAAAGTATCAGTCAGAAATGTTAAGAATCTCCTTTAATTCTAACCAGTTCAAAAAATAAAACTAAATTTTTTATTTGATCCTTTAAATGTTTCACAGTTAATTTATTTATTAAATTATTCAATTTTTTCAGTGAGACAGTCTTAAAACATTGTATTATTTAATGAAATGCAGAAAATATGATGGTGAACTCAACATCTTATTTTTATACCAATTGGTGTTTTACCTCACGTTTTAAAAAGTTGTTTATGTCTGGGCCCTGTTCCATAATGTAGTATAATTCTATTAAAATTATACTACATTATTGATGAACGTAATCGGAGATACGTTCATCAATAATGTAGTATAATTCTATTAGTTCATAAATGCAAATATAGAAAGAACAAGCACTAATATTTTTTGTTTTATAATGGAGACAACTATTAGTGTCATGGTATTTTATATTTGTTTTGTAATTGTACCAGATACAAAATTCAAAACCAATTGTATTAGTTTTTGTACTATCCCTAAGGGCTTTTTTATTGATTTTATTGTGTGGAATTTCAATCTTTGGGGATTGAAACATAATTTTTTTAATTATCACTTTGACATTCAGTACTCTACTCAGGGATGCTGGCACTGGATCTGTATGATACTCTGTTCTAATTCGAATATGTTTCAAGTAATAACTGTCTATGAACAGTGTGTGTTTAATTAGCTTTGCCATTCTTTTCTTACTGATTTCAATTATGAAAATTATTAACATTATTTTGTAGTAACTTTTTACAATTTTAAAAAGTAATAAAATGAACTACATTGTTTTGTTATGAAGTCTATTAAGTATTAACAGTTTATTGAAACTAGCCTGTCTGTAACATTTTTATTTGTTTACTTTTTCTTAGTTATAGGTAAAAATATAAGACTTTTTTGGAGGCAACGGTAAATGTCTTTTTGTGATCTGTAATACAGTAATCATAATATTTAAAAAAATTTTATGCATATTGGGTCAGTTTTATAGATCCATGTTTTACTACAGAGCTTTACCTGTTGATAAACAAATATAAATGTGGAATTGTTTATATAAATTGAATGCATAGAATTTGGTTGTAGATGTCATCTTATTTTATATGGCATGTTTTTCAATTAAATATCAGAAATTCTTCTTGGTTTCTTAATGCCTCTATTTCAAAATTACATCATCTTTATTAAAAAAAACATCTGGTTGAACATCCTGATAAGAATTTCTATTACCTCTTTTTTCCATTTTACAATTAAGTGTAACATTAATAATACTCCCTTTTCTTAATACCCTTACCAAGAAAATCTATATAATAGTGTATTCATTGATTGGGATACTAAACTGATTAACTCTGGTCCACTTTTCGACTACCACTCCCTAAAATCTCTTGTTGAAAATGTCATCCATCTTAGCTTTTTTCTATCTGGTTTCTATCATCTTGAGGCTAAAATAAATACACTTGATAAAAATAGTGCTTCTACCGAATAGCTTTCCACTTAATACGATAAATTTGGTTTGTTTTGTTTTTTTTATACTTCAATCTATGACTGTCTAGATTTATTACCATATCCTACATGGTCAGAATGTTATAAATTAACTTATTAGTAATTACAAGAATTGCCTACCAAATATGCTTTCTTCTCTAAATTCTCTGCAACCATTCTATTATATAGATCACTCCATATATCCCTAAGTTTTCAGACTTCATTTAGACATCCTTTCACGTACCTATCCCTAACATTTGCCTTGGCTTCATTCCCCATAAAAAACTTTTCTATATTTACACAAATCTAAATGGTTTCACCCAACTTCACCATAACTCTAATTTTGTTCACTGCCATCACCTGCTCTATTCTTTTCTGTAATAGCTTATGGGTTCTATGCATCCTTTTGTCACTGGAGGTGATAGCATCTTGGTCTCATTTCCTCCTTAGGATCATCGTCATGAAACAGTACTTCCTTATCAAGTCCTTAAACATTGCTGAGATACAGGTTTTTTCTTTTACTTTCCAGTGGAATTGTTTCAGTGTATTATTGGGGTAGACTGGATTTCAGAAAGAATAATAAGAAGTAAATTTAGTGTAATAATTTTATTAAAAGAAAAAATAGTCTGCATTATTACTCTAAATTTGTTTCAATCATCAAAAGAATCAATTTCTATAGATGAATATATCATCAGTTCTAATAAACTAATCGTTGTATAAATAAATTTTCTTTGTATACAACTTACCATAATTAACTAATTGTAATTATAATATAAAATTGGTAATTTAGCATAATGTGATGAAATTTATGCCTTGTTTAGCTATAGAAAAGGATCTGTAGCACTATTCAGCATTATTTATGGGATATCTTCAAACTCTTTTAGCAATAGGATACTCATCCCTAGTTATAGAATATTAATCTCTAGCAGGGATTACTGATTTTTAATTTTAGATTGTGATAATCAGATCTTTCCCTTTATAAATTTTGGGAAAAGCAACTTTTATTTCTTTGTGACTGATTAATACATTGTTCTAATTTGTCAATTGAATCTCTTATTTTCCTGGGACACATATTTTTAATTAATGTATTTTTTACTGAATGTAATGGATATTTTTATTTAGGACATTTCTCATGTTCACTTTTTTAAATATTAATAATGATTTCTGTCCAAATTGTGTTATATGAACGAAGTTCATATATTTAGAGATTCTATAATGAGAAGGGATAGTAAAAACAAAAAAACCCTGATTTTTTGTTTTTAACTTTAACTTAAATGATTAGTAGATCTTCGTATATACTTAAAAATATTAAGTCAATAGGTCTTCAGCTATTTATTTATTCTTCTAGGTCTCCTTAATTGATTTTTCATAATACTAACAGTGGAGATATAGTTGATTATGAATGAAATCTAGGAGGATTTGTTTGGGAAAGAGGTCAGAAATGAAAAACCTGTACCACTACAATCGATGAAGGTTCTTTAGATAAGTACTTTATTAGAAAGTTGCTAGGCCAACAATTGTACAAGAAGGTGATTTGATCAGGCTCACATTCAAATGCTGGTTTTCCCCCCTATTAAAGGTGCCCAATTTATAGAGGCTGAATGCGTCTCAGGATGGTCTCCTGATTCTTGTGTTGATCCTCAGCTGATTTAACAGACCGTCTGGCTGTGACTAATGTTACAATATCTATGAGGCTGGTTGATACTTAAATGAAACATTAGTGAGGTAATTTATTCTTTTAATTGATGCTGATGTTTCACCTACTGTTAAGGCCTTCATCAGCTGTATTTTGATGACAATAGAAAACACTATTCTGTTGTTTATTGTTGTTAAACGGACTCTACTTAATGATATAGGCTATAATGTTAAAGCACATTAAGACAGTGTAAAGTACAGTTTGATTTGATGAATATCATGTCTATAAGAGCCAGCATTAAGAGAAAAGGTTAGTCACCTAGTACAATTCATCTAGATATAAGAAACCATAATTATCTGGTTTTAATCAAATACCGATGTTAGTTTAGAAAATGGTTGTAAAGACTTAGAAGAAGATAGATAGTCTGGAGGGTTAAATTGTAGTGGACTTCATTGTCCCAACAAGTAAAATCCCAAAACATAGTCACTGTTCAGAATGTCCTGTCAATGAATAACAAAAATGATTCTGATGAAGATGAGATTTTCATGTTCATCCTCTTACAATTTCTCTAATGATTTCTTATTATATTAGATATTTATTTTATCATATTAATTTTTAAAAAAGGATTAATTGTAAGGGTTATAGTTTAATGTGGGAGTGGGTTCGAACCCAACCTGGCTATGGCAGACGATTGTTTTTTGTTTTGCTGTAGCTGTGAGTCAGCCATATGGGTTTGGTAGCCCTCCATGGTGCATCCAGCCTCATTAAGTGGGTACTTGGGTAAAAATCTGCCGGTTGAGCATGATTCTGACAAAGTTGCCTCCTTGGACAACCGTTGGTCCAGTAACAGTACCTCCTTACAAAGTACTGCACCCCTAACCCTTCATGGGTTTTAGTGGTACAGATTTAATTTTAATGGTTAAATATTCTGATCTCTGATCCATAAAAAGTTTCAAATTATTGAAACTGGTAACCAGATCATTTATGACTTATTTCATTTTATTGATAAGAAAAAGGGCCTTTCCATTATTCCTCTACTATTACTATTGTATTAAGTATATGCTAATAATTTGTAACTGCTTGACTGTTCTAAATTTTATTATATTTTATCAAAAAAACTAGAATTGACAAAGATATATTATTGTTTTCAGAAAGCTGATCCAACACAGTTTCTTCAAATTCATGGTCGATCATGTAAAATTCATCTTGACCCTCAAGTTGCTGCTGCTGGGGATAGCCCTGCAGTGATGTAAGTATTCTAATTGTTTTGATTTATATTGTTTCTTTACTAGAATACTTAGACCTGCTCATTGCGCCTAAGTTCCATTTTTTTAAGTTTTTTCTCATCTTCCTCAAAATTTTATTAAATGATATGTAATAATTTTAAAAATATAAAAAATAAAATAAAAAGAATTTTGATTCTTTTTTAACTTTTCTCAAATTTAAGAGAATTAACTTGGGTTCAAATTAAGAACTTTACTCTTAAATGGATAATATAATTTATTCAAATTTAATAATATAAAAGACTCTTAATTTTATTATATAAACAGAAAGAGAGAGAGACTCTTAATCTCAGGGCGTATGGTTACTAGACAATCAGAACAGGCATTTACAATAATCTCAATTAAATTAATATCTCTGTTACAATTGTATATTAAATTTAGTTATAACCAAAACTAACCAAGCTCACGGTCATCCTTTTGAGATCCTTGTGTTTTCTTTGTTCTTCTATTGTTTGATGTCCAAGATGTCTTCTTTCTTCATGCTGGACAGGAATTGATGAAGTTACATCCTCTCTCTTTGAAGTCCCAGAACCAAGTGGAAGAGTCCAAGCAAAACCTTCCTTGAGGTTACATGTAAACATCATTGTCCCCCAACAGTTAGGGATTTTTCCAAATGATTTATTTTCTGAATATTATTCATTTGCACTATTCCTTGATTTCTAATTTTCCTTTAATTTACTGTATCTTCAATTATGATGGGAAGAGTTAAAATAGTTTTTATGATATTTGACTCTACTCAATGTGGCATTGACAACATACCGCCATCTTGTTATTATAAACAATGAAACTTGGTTAGTTTGCTTTTTGGATAAACAAAGCAATGAATATTAAAATGATACATAAAATAAAACATATTAAAACCATTTATACATCAAAATATACTATCTACTCAAAAAGAGCATATTACAGATAATTGTAGTTTCTTTTCAATTTTTTTTTCTGAACCCTACTAGATGTATTTAGCATTAAAGTAACGAAATATTTAAATGAATGTTGTTTATGTTTGATTTCAGGATGAGTTGGCAAGGCGCTCAAGATGTAATGATTGATAGATTTGATGTACGTGCACATTTAGACTATATACAAGAGTACAGAGGATCATCGGAAGAAAAACTTTCATATGATGAAAGGCTTATTAATTATGAACGATATCGAATTCTAGTCCAAAATGACTTCCTCGGAGGTATAAACAGTTTCCGATTACTTCAAAAGGAACCCCTCATACCGAGTTTCATACTCAAGACTCATCGGCGGGCTGTTTTTAGTGTTAAAAACATAAACCACATTTATTAATCGGTGTTAGTCTAATCTTATTTGAATGTGATCATGCTAGTGCCAGTTGAATGGTCTTTTTAAGTTTAAATTATTTATCCTCGATAGATCATTGAATAATGGACTCAACATTTTCAAATTTATATTTTGAATTTTACTAATAAACTTTTATTCTTTATTATAATTTTCTTTTTATTCAGTTTTTCATTAACTTAAATATATGTTTGAGGGGAAATAATCTCATTAAACCCTTTGTAAAAGATTTTCTCAATTGATTTATAAGTAACATTGAGGCTGTTTTTGTGTATGACAGGTTATTTTTAGTTCTTTTTTATTTTCTTTATTGATAAACGTTGGAGTATGATGTATTTATAGATTAAGAAATTCATTAGTAATATTACAATAGTTTGACTTTAGTGTTCTTTTAACAATTATTTAGTTTTGTTTGATCATATTATAACGTCGAGTAAACAATCACTAAGATATCATTAAGTTAATTTAATCTTAATTTAAATTCAGCTTATTATTAGTTATATGTGATGCGGTATTGGTTTCTCTTAGCTTTTATTACAAGATAGTTTCTTAAAAAAATCTTTATTATTTTTTTCTAACAAGTAGATTTAAATAATGTTAGGTTTGAATATAGAATTTTCTTGAATCTTAGTACTTCTTTTATCTTCTGAAGGAAATAACAAAATAAATTAGTCCGCATAAGTACCCTTTGGTACTTGTGGGTCATTTAGAATTGTTTTTATTTTTAACATAATGATTTAAAATAGTTGTAAACAATTTTTTAATGTTAGTCTTTTTTGCTAGTTCTTCTATTAATTTTTTTTTTCATTGTAATTTTGTTCTTTTATTAACAGGAATGTTCATTATATAGTATAATGTTATCCTAAGTAGGATATAGTGGGTTGTATGGCTATCTACAATGTATGAACTCATGGGTTTATTTTCTAGGAATCCTATTTCCGCTTCATCTGAAGTATCTATTTTATAAGTATCTAATCTATAATTAACTAATTGGGGATTGGCCTAACTTAAAAATAAAAATAAATGGTATTAATACATAAAAACAAAGATTTTTATTTATTCTTGATTAAAAGAAATATAAAAATGGAAAGTGTTTATGAATTATAAAAGAAGAAAAATAATTAATGGAAGTTATGGGATTCCATTAAGACATAGGAAATGATCTATTAATAAATATAAAAGTATTGGCCAAAAGAAGTTTGATGTATTCAAAGGACAGTGCGATAATATCACCTGGTAGCGGAACCAGAGTGCACAAAGAACCCAAGGTAGTAGGAAAAATGAAACTTTAGCTTTTTATACCTAGAAATGGACATACCTTTCGGGTTCTGAATTAAATGACTCCAAACGAATTCCTACTACATTATTACAGCTTTCTGATCTTTATAAAACTTTTTCATATAGCTCTATGGTGGATATAAACCAGAAGAAAATTAATCACATAGCCTGTTAGTATTCAAATTGAAAAAGGCTATTTACAAAAGTAGTTTGAGACTTTTTCTAGTTGTGAAGATACAATGGAAAAATGGAATACCTAGTTGGTTTTTTTGGAGGGGGGGGGGAGAAAAGAGTATTTTAGTCAAAAATGATTGTTAAAACCTGTTCAATATGTTTTACTGTTTGATTTAAACTGTATTCAGTAATTATAGTTTTCCCCCATGTTTGGAAATTGAAAAGAGCATAATTTCAAACAAATAATTTTAAAGCATCTTTATTTTTTGAATAGGTTAGATTATATTATATATTACATATTTGTTTAAATTATTTTATGTTTCTTAGCTCAGATATAGTTTATTTGAATTTTAAATGAACTACAGTTGATTAATTTTTAAAATTTATTATAATTTAGATTATTTTTATTCTATTTTATTAAGAACATGGAATAAGTTAAATTTACATATTTTATTATTTGTTTTAGTGTCAGAGGAAAAATTTCTTCATCAAATTTTTTTGGAAGAGCAATTTGGAGCTATAAAAAGTGAACCGCAGCCCATTGAGGGTAAGAAGAAAATTGCAGGAGCTGCTATAGGCTATAATTATGATGAACCTATTGTGGAAATTCCTCAGCAGCAAGTACCCCCTCCTCCTCCTGAACCAGACCCAGATACTCCTGCAGATGATGAGGAAGAAGATGATAGTGACATTGACTTTGGTATGTATTTAACTATATTCATATCAATGATCAACTTTGTAGATGTATCTGCAAATTTCATATTTTCGTGTAAAAAATCCATGTAAGGCCTACCAGGCTGATCTGGTAATAAAGTAATATACATAAAAAGGGAAAAAAAGATACAATGTGTAATTACATTCTCTATTTGTATTCACTTATTCTCTTTAATTTATGATATATAAATTATATTGTACACATATGACTTTTTTATATCATTTAAAATCATTAGGACTTATAATTTTTATAGATTAGAAATAAGCATTTACATCTTGGAAGTGTATCATCGATATATCTGTTTTATTTTGATTTTAATGTTTGGTACCCCAGGAATATAGCACTTAATATATTATTTAATTTTTGTTGTGAATTGGTATGCATTAATGGTACATTTATGGTTATTATCAGTATATTAATTATATACTTTGGAAAATAAACTTGATCAAACAAATCTCTTTATACGCTAAATGAATATATTTTTATACAAAAAAAAAATGCTTTTCAACAATACTTAAAATTTCATTATTGAATTTGAAGTTTAAAATGTTCTGTTTCCTCTCCACTGTTAGCAAGAATGGTGTGAAGATGATAAATCCTCTTGATCTCCTATAAGGATTTTTCATATATATATAACAGCATGCTACAGTTATCTATAGATTCTTGTAGATATACTTTAAGACATTTTACCAGTTTGAAGCAGTATCCACTTTTAGTGGAAAAGTCATCATAACCCATTTCTATCATCATAAAAGATTAAGAGTGGACTTGCTGACTTAATATAATACAAATTTCATTCACTGAATCATTCTTTTTTGTCGATTACTAAAATACTGTGTATGAATGTTTTATATCCCTGACAATATTTATTTTATAATTTATAATTTTCATTTATTTTTTACTTTCAAAAACACAGGTCTACCACCAAAAATTTAATCATTTTTGCTGATTTATATCACAAGCTGAATTCCAAAACCTCTTAACTACTTATGTTCTTCAGTGTAGTAGTTTTGGAATTAAAGTTATGATATGCTTCTTTTTTTTTCTTTTCTTTAATGAAATGAACTCCATTTTTTTATATTACGTATATATTTTTTGCAATTCATATGTAATGCAAGTTTTGTCTCCAAAAAAATCTTTCATTATACCCAAGGTTTTCAATCGATCAACTTCTAATTATTATTAAATAAAAAAAAAAGTTAAAACATACTAATTGGCTCTAATCAAACTCTACTAGATTAACTTTTTTATTTTATTATTTTTTTTTTTTGGACGAAAAACTTTATATGGTCTTATATGGTTGTTGATCGTATTCATCCAGTTGCTATTTTTTGAAACATGGAGGAATATTAAATTAAGTTTTATAACTTTATAAATACCATGATAATTTTCAATTCATGATTTAAAAAAATGTAATTAAGGATAACATGAAACATATTTGTAGGATTTTAGTTCTACAGTTCTTAAGATGTTTACCATACTTTTATTTTTATTTCCAGTTTTTTCATTTATATTTTTAATATATTTTCTATTATTTATTTATATGTTTTTTAATGTTTTAGATATGTGTGTTGATGTGAATAAGGTTACCACCCAACAAGCTCATGAGTTGAATAACTGTGGCCATATTTATGGAATGGATGGAAATGATTTCTTTAGTTTTCTTACAAAGGATAAAGAAGAAGCTGATAATTTGAGGATCGCTAAAGAACTAGAAGAAGAAAAGGCCATGTACTCAGTGAGTATATATTTCAATTTTTTTTTTTTACTATTATAATAATTTATTAAAATGATATTTACAAGTGATATATGTTTCAAGGGTCGAAAATCTAGAAGGGAACGAAGAGCTTACAGAGATAAAAAGTTAGCAGGAAGAAAAATAAGTCCACCAAGGTATGAATATAACATAAGTAAGAATTGAGAGTAACAATTGTTAGGTAATTTTTGTGTCAACTTGAGTTATATTTTTCTTTTGCATTTCATTTATTTATTATTAAATATTAATTAAAAAGAAGAAGAAGGAATAGATAGTCCAATATATAAAGTATCAGAATTTTTAAAGCAAAATTTAGGCAATTTGATAAAGATAACCCATATGATAATAAAAAAAATGGAATAAAAGTAAAAAATAAAATTAATAAGTTTTATTTAGTATCCTTATTCACCAAAGTATCTTTAGAAATTACTGTTAAAATGCTAGATGATAACTGGAAGGAAATCATAACGTTATCCCAAAATAAAAATCTATACTTTTGAACTATTAAATTATGTAACTATAGAAAGTAATTTCTTTTCTAATCTTAATGATAACCATTTTTGCTAATTGACGAGAATACACACGTGATGACACTATCTACTGATATAGCTGAAATATTCACGAAGCAATTATTATCAAACATAATTAAAGATAAATAAATAAAACCAAAATTATATTTAAAATTTGTTGATTGTATTCTATATAGAAAGAGCAGTAGGAATGTTTGACAGTATGAGTGATGGAATCACGTGACGAGGGAGAGGGTTGGGGCATACGTAGAAGTGTTCTAGCCTGTGCCATAACTGGCTTACTCATTGGTCTAAGGTCATTTATTTTTTACTGTGCTAGTGAAAGGTGTTGAAGATGTTATCCTGCTGTAAAGTTAAACAGAGTGATTTTATGCTACAGCCTTGTGTGTGGGTTAAGTGTGGATCAGTTGTTTGAAGGAAATGCTGCCTGAGCTTAAAAAGAGGATTGTTCAGCTTCATCAGTAACTGGAGAATACATTAATGCTGTTCGGAAATTGTTTAAAGCAGACAAGGGAGTGAACTATCACCATAAGAAATTAGACCTTCATTTTGTAACAAAATTATGCAGTAGTTAAAGAGGAAATCCAATGAAATGATGCTGAAAAGCAGTAGAAATTTCAATATAAACTAAGTTGGTATAAGGTGAAATATGCTCAGAAGAGGAAAAAAGACATAGCTGTTTTTTACTTATTGTTGTTCTGGAGATAAATAATAATAACTTAGAATTTGATTTGAACAGTTAAAGAAATAATAACTTTGGACCTGGTATGAGTGAAAAACTTCTCAATGCATATATTTTTAACAGCAATATAAGTTTTAAAAATAATTAAAAAAAAAAATATTTATATTATATTATATTCTGAAGATATAAATGCCTTCAAGATTTAAAACTGTGGAAAACAGCTGGAAATCAGAATTTTAATTAAGTTATGAATACTTCCAAGGGTTGTTTATTTGAACATCGCTTTTAATATTATGACAGGGGTTAAAATTAAAATAGTCGATAGAAAAGGCCAAAGCATTACCAAAGTGTGGAGTGTGTATTGAATAAAATTGTGATAAGTATTTATTATTATGTAGGTTGTTTCTTTATCTTTTTTGTTAACATTTAATTATGAAAAATTAAGTCCACTAAAAAAACAAAAAAAGAAACAACAAACACACTAAAGTTGTTTATATTAAATTATATTTATTTAGTAAAAAATGTTTTTCAATTATTGTAATAGTAATTTGCCTTCTTTGTAAAAAAACAAAAAAAAACTTTTAAAATAAGAATTGCATTTATATAATTAATATTGTTCCACAGTTATGCATCAAGAAAAAGTCCTACGTACAGAGATTATTGTGACCTTTCAAGATCAAGATCGAAAAGTGCATCACCTGTAAATTCTGGGAAGATAACTTATATTACAAGTTTTAGTGGAGAAGAGCCAGTAGCAGCAACTAGTCCTAAAATCAATCAGCATAAATCCTACAAGAGGTGATTTTTTTATTTATTAAGCTATTGGTTTATTTTTTTTTAAGTATTGATTTTACGAGGTAATATTAGATCCAATGATTATGTTGAACATTCTGGTTCCTTCCTCCATTAGAATAGATAATGGTCAGTTACTTATTGATTTTAAGGTCTTTTTCCTTTTTTCAAATATTTCATGGATAACCCTGCTGTAGACTCTACTTGATTCCTGTTCTGAAATTGCTAAAAGAAATGATTTTCATTCCCGTTAAAGTTTTTGATGTTTAATGTTGTATACTTATTTTATTGTTTTCTTAACTATTTTCCACCCTTCTTTTGAAGGAACCACTGAGGCTGTTGGCACTAATGTGATTAGTCTAAGGTCTAAAACAAGTAATATCTTTTCTGTAGAAAATGGTTTGCAAAAAATATATAAGAGATGTAACGGACGTCCTTCTAGAACTGTCGATGCAAATCTAACTCCCATATTAGAGACATTAACGAAGATGGGCATGAACAATCAATAGGTGCTATTTTAAATTTAATTTAATTAATTAACAGTAAAATATAAAGATGAGTTAATGTCCTTAACAGGCATCTATTGCCTGATTGTTTCACATAGACTAAAGAAGATTCCCCTATCTATTTTCTTCTCTGATCCACCTATTATCCTATCCATTCTACCGGGTTGTATTATATTTGACTTTAGTAGGTAAGTGTGATTAGGCAAGATATTCCAGTAGATCAGTCCATTCCTCCTTTCTCCAACTATGTATCATCAAGTATAGGGTTTTAGTCCCAGTTCACCTTGTCTATTATTAACTGTCCTTTAGTAGTCTTGTTTCTGGGATTGTGCATCCTATTTACTGGTCCCAGTTTTCCAAGGTATTCAGAGTGCATATAGATGGGTTTATTTGAGGATGTCTGCCTCTGGTCTTGCTTCCTAAAACCACTTTTTTGGTATTAACAATTCTTGAGAAATTCCTCACCCTTGTTTCAGAATGTCACCTGCTGTTTACCTATTTTTGAAACAGTACTCATAGTCTTACCATCTATTCTTCTGAGAAATCTCATTTGCTGTTTATATGCTTTTGAAGGAAACTTAAATTTCTGGTTCATAAAGGTGCACTGTCTGAAATAGCCTAAATTTAATTACTTCCTGATTACCTGTTATCTAGTATTTAAGTCCTTTGCCATTATCGCCTATTTTAAATCCTCTTGTGCTGTTTTAACATCTTTGCTTATTATTGCCTCAATTAGTTTATTAGACAAGTTATGTCATTGTTAGACACAGCAGTTTGTTTTTTTTTCTCCTCTTTATATTTATTTTTTGTTTAGTTCTAGTGATGATCATCGCTCAGTGAAGTATAGAAGATCAAGGACACCTGACAACAGAAGGCACAGGTATTAGCAAGTAAAATTATGATTAATATCTTTATACATTGTTTGAATGCATCTTATGTGTATTTTTTTACTCTGTTAAATCAATCACTTAAGTTTAAATGAAGTCTATTTATGATACACTTTATTATAGCCTACGATTCCTTTCCAAGAACTAATAAAACTATGATATTACAAAACTAACCTTGAACTTGCCATGTACATTACATATCCAACTTTATCTTAAAGTTTATCGACTGAATAGAACTTCTATCTGCCATTTCCTTAGATAAAGAGCAAGTAAAATCTATTATTTTCTTTAAAGTTAAATAAGTAATTACTTAATTGCATTTGGAACTTATGATCATACTCAATAGATGTATAAGTCATGATATTTTGCTATTCAATACCCTTTTTAACCAGTGGTTATACTAATTTTTCTAAATTGATCTTCATGCAAGGGTTATGTGAAAAGTTTTAAGCCTTATGTATAAAGATGGTAGCATTTGTTCACAAAAATTGTGAAATGTATTAGCCACATGTTTTGGAAGTTCCTCATAAAAATCTCCGCCATAAGTTCTTTGATGATTATTTGAGTGAATCAGTGAGAGCGTTTATGTGAAAATTGAAAAATCTGATATCAAGCTATTATTAAAATTTTTTTTGAGAGGGAAAAAATCTTATTTCATCAAGATATTGTGCTGGCTCACACCTCTGTGGTTACTATGGTAAACATCTATGAATTATGGTTTGGGCTATTTATCAGGTTTAACCCCAAGCAAATTACTTTTCTTCTCTAAGCTAAAAGATTTTCAGAAAATTTCTATTGGGATAGAGCTTTTTGTTGAATAAAGAGGCTATTATTTTTGTAAACTACTATTTTGCTAATATAAGCATTTAGTGCTAGGTGGATTAAAGGTAAATTATGGGCCATTGGTAGCTGAGGGAGTTAAGGCATTTACTATTTTAGCAACCTCTTAGCTGCAGTAGTCCCCAGGGACAGACTTTTATTTCATGGTTGCCACGCGGAAGAAAAACTTGACCCTCCCCCCTCCATTTTAATTTCTTATGATATGAGCAATGGATTATAAAGAAAAGAAAAAGAAATTTCAGATGTTTCAGTCAACATATTTGCTTTTCAGGTATCGTTCTAAGAGTAGATCAAGAAGCAGAGAGAAAAGTCATAGAAGACGTTCTAGGTCAAGAAGCCGAAGTCAGTCTAATTCTTCAAGGTCTAGATATCGTAGCTCTAGGAGGTCTAGGTCTATCTCCAGATCTTACAGCAAATCTTCTAGTCAAAGGTAATTTAATGATTACAGCATGCCTTTGATATTATATTTACTATCAATATGTACTAGACAAAATAATCAAATGCATAATTTTAAGATTCATTTACCTACGGCCAGTCACTGAATACTAGTGACTAGCATCATATTAACACTTCATGCCATTCATTAGAGAAGCCAATGTGACATTAGCTGGTTAGCAGCTTTAACGGATCAAATATTTAAACTGAATAACGATAAAATTGTAATTTAAATAATGCCCTTTTTTGACTGTTTTTCCGGAGTAATGATTATGAAAACTGAACTATATAATTATTCTTAGGGGACATGTATCCCAGAATAAAATTACTTTTTAATTTTCATTTCATCAAATATTTTTGTTTGCCTGGCCAAATGGCCGTCATCTTCCTATTCCAGTGGTACCAAAACCATTAGTTAGTTAACTTTTAAATTATGTGGAACATTGTTTATAAAAATTGGCAAGACATGGGATTGATGAAAAAACTTTGAAATTTAAACAATGAAAATCTTTGACCCAAAATATTATTATTGTTTCTGATACTTTTTATGATTTTTTTTTTTTGTCTAGAATCCAATCCTTGTTTCTTGTTCTTTCTTCTATAGCGCTTTTTTTTATCATATTACTACGTTACATTTCAAAGAGGTTGTCGTGCAAAACTAAAGGAATTGAACACATTATTTTTTTAATAGAAAATCTATTGTAGCCATTTGTTGACTATGAATACACATTAGACATCTGTCCAATTCCTGGGATATTCTTTATTATAGGCAATTTGTAAATGGTAAAGCAACAATCAGTTGGAAATCCAGTCATCTGCCAGTGACCTTCTGACTAGCAGGCCAACCTCTGGCAATGTGTAAACCAGCCTCAAGATTGATTTACTTGCATAATGTCATAAAATAGGGATACATAATTATAATTTAAGATGAAATATAATTTTTAAAGTTTTTGAATGATTGAATATGATAGTATTCTTTTGAAAATTATATTGAATAATGAAGTAAAATTTTTTGAGTATTTGAGATTATATTTTTGAATTCATGATTGAAAAAAATTATTTTATTTTATTTTCAATTTTTAGGGACCAGAAATCGGCAAGATCCAAAAGTAAATCTCCATCAAGGTGAATATAGTATTTTAATTCTATATTGTTAGTAAATTAACTTTGAATTTATGAAAATTTTCATTATTTCTTATTTCAGGGTTTCAAACAAAGTGGAGAGTAAGTCACAACCTGTCTTTAATCCTGCTGTACCAGTAAAGCAACCTCCTGCACCTATAATATCTAGGTATTGTTTGTTTTTCATAATGTTGGATTAGTTGAACATTTACCTCTGTTATACTGATGGTAATCACAATGTTGTATAATTTACATAGAAAATATTATTTAATAAAATCAAAAAACCAACTATGAAATAATTCTAAGGGACAGAATGTTACTCTATTTCTTTTTAAACATATTGATAGGTTGTTAGTAAAGATGTCCATAAATATTGAAACTTGGTGTAGTAATTGTATGCCTTTTAGTCGTTTTTTTTTTTAGTAATTAAATCATTTTTTATTTAAACTTTTTTAGTTTTTCGGGTATTGGCATTTTATGTTTGAATTAATTCAAACTCTTAACACGATTGAGGCTTTTTGTAATGTGATAGGTATTGGGAATAGGAATCTACATAAAGTTTTAATATAAAATACACCATATTTTTACAAGTATATATTAACCATAATTAAACTACAATGCTTTGATCAGAAGTAATGAGACCATTAATTTTAGTATAATAGTTAAACTTAATTTTTAGGTTTAACAACCAAATGCTATCACAAACTAGTTGCTACATCTCTAAAAATATATATGATTTCTTGGCTCTCTGTTATGATAAATATGTCCCTCAAACGTTCGCATTAAAGACGTGGTTATGATTGGCCTTAAAAGCCATGAAATATACCTACCTCTGCAGAATAGTTTATAATTAACACCTATGAATCATCATAAGTTAATGTAACCAACTGTCCATGAGTTGCTCAAATATTAGCATAAGTTAAAAATACAAATAATTTTAAATGTTCAGTGCAGTTATTTCTCATAACAGTCACCAGTAATGCTGTCATTTAAGGATGTTATGAATTATAATTTTAAATAATTCAGTATTTTGAGCTCATTTTCAGTACTTTGAACTCAGATTATTTCAAAATACTCAAGGGATATAACTGAGCAACTTGAGATTGAATGGGATATAACATCAAACTCAAAAATCTGTTGAGCAGTTCACTCAAAAAATGGTTAAAAAGCTTCAAGCAAGCAGGATTAACTCATTTAATCCAACAATTTTTCAGTATTTGTTTCAAAACATTCATGGGGTCTCATTGAATAATTTGAGCTATTAAACATTGAAAATCAGTTCATTTGCTCATAAAATGATTACTTACCTATAAATAAGCATGTTATTGCACATCTCAAACCGTAATACCCTACTTTTGGATCCAGTATAGTCGGATAAAAAGTAAAAAAGTCTAAGGTATAAAAAACTTGGATTGGTGGCTTTTCCTATTTATTATTAAAAAGTTTCTATAATTCCTTATTGGCATACAAAAACTTGATTTTTATGTTTCATATTTCAGGTATTATGGAAGGAGGGGACATTCATCATCTTCTGAACTGTCAATTTCTGAAGACGATGATGAAAAAAACACAGTACCTTCTGATAAACAACCCACTGTTCAAAAGTAAGTTTTTCAAATTTTATAATAATCTTTAAATTTCCAATAAAATTAGTTTTTTAAACAGTTCTAGGTAGAAAATATATTTGGTCCATTTGTAAAGTATTGAATTTGAAACTCATTTTTTATATTCGCTACATTACAGTTCCTATGAGAGCGATTCACAATATGGTTGAATTTCAAAACCTTTCCAGAATCATCCTTCTAACAAATGTAATTTGTAACATAACAAATATGATGAATATGTTTTTCTACATTCGGTGCTTTACAGTAGACACAATATATTTTTGAAATAGTTGATTTATATAATGTGATCTTTTGGCTTCTTTTCTTATACAATTAATTATCTATGGATTTGCTTATTATTTTTAGTTATTTTATACATTTTTTTCCCTACAAAATTGGTACTAAAGCCACTACCACTTACTATTACCAAAAAAAAGTTCGTCCATTTATAGTCAGTCACAGACCAGGGTATGGTACCTCCTCTCATCCATGATATGAATCATTCCATTGGGCTTACAAAGTTGTCAAAAAGAATGTTAACAACAAGGCAAGGGACATATTGAGGAGAGGCACGTGGTACATGTGAGAGGACAATAGTGACCATATACAGGCATTTCTTATGCTATTAAAAGTGAATCTTTGGGCATCACGAATTCCTCTTTGAATGAAGTATCTCACAAATCCATAATTTCTTTAAGCCAAACAAAACAGCATCTTAATATGTAACTCATAATTTGGTATACCTAGCACAGTTTCGTAATTTAAATTGTTTTACAATCCATGATGCTTGTTATTCCTTTCTCAATATGTGGCTTGTCTGATGATTGCTTTGGATTAAAAAAAAAAATCTGCGTTTGTCACATTATTGATATCATTTATTTGTTTATTGCCTCTTTCCCTTAGGATTTTATAAAAATTTGGTGTAGGATTCTTGAACATTTTATTTTTAGTTTGACTAATAGTAAATTAGTCATTGAGGTTGATTTTGTCATTTATTCCTTGTACATTTTGATCAGTATTTTAAATTTTTCATTATGTCTCAGCAATTTACCAGTTGGACATATCTTTTGAATGATGAATCAATTTTTATTATTGTGTTGTGATTTATTTGGTCGAAGGCCTAACAGCTAATTTACTGTAAATAGGATCTGAACAGTCTATCCAATAGACATGTCTTATTCTAGCTGTAGTGTTTTGAGGCATAGCTGTATTTATTATTTTAATATTTACATTGGAAATGTCGAGCACTTGCTTCATTGTGGGTTGTCATTTAATAATCATTCTATTTATTGATTGAAAAATATTTCTTTTAATCGAAGTAATCATTTGATTCCTATGCATTATCGTAAGATTTTTATTGATGAGTTTTCTTAATCACTTTCTTACTCTGTTAATTTTAAAAATTATTTTTGTTAAAGATTTCTTGAACATTTTTCAGGAAACCATGGACAGATTTTGGTAATTCGAGTGGCAGAAACAAAGTCAGTAAGAATCAACACTTAATTTCACTCAATTTTTTTTTTTTATTAATTTTATTTTGTGACTTCAATATTAAATTTATTGAAACTCACACTACAAATAAAAGGTAGTACTGACTTTTTGTGAACAATAAAAAAACAGAACACATTGTATAGTTTTCAATGATGTCAATAAATTGAATTGGATTCTCCTGAGAAATGGATTATTGCCAAAACACTCATTTTTTAAAATCTATAATGGGCATATATCTATCACTGCCTATCCTCTTCCCCCTTTATATTGCATATATAGTTTCATATTAAATAATATTTATTGTTTTTATGCTGATGTTATTACTACTTTTATGAATGAATATACTCATTATTAATTACTAAACTTTCAAATTGAAAATGTGTAATCAGTAATTTATTGAAGTACTCATACAATTATCAATCATAATTTTATTAAAATTATTTGAATTTTGAAAATATTTTAAACCTCTGATTAATAATCTGAAATCTTTTCTACAATTATATTTCCATAAATTTTTATAGAAATATAGACAAGAAATTTGAGGTAGTGCCAACAAAATCCCGGGATCATCAGAATTTCTGATGATGTCATTGATTTATTTACTCCACTATAGCTCATGCTTGTTTATTTTTCATACACATGTGATTTTAAAATCTCTCTCCTTTCTTGCTCCCTGTACCCCTCCTCCCTGGAAATATTTAAGAAGAAAAATCCATCAAATAAAATGAAAAATCATTTTTCATTTTGTTTGATGGATTTGACCTCAAACTACAGCCCCAATTGATTTTTTAAATGCTGATTAATTATATCATGAATTTACTATTATCTTGAAAAAAAACAAACTTGAACTGCACTACTTTAACCAATGGAGTGTCTTATATTCAGTACCTAGTAAGGAAATACTGTTTCTAAACCAACAGTTGTGCTAGGAGATGATTTAGTTAAGATTATGTTCTAGAGTTAGGTTTTATAGGAGGGCTCCCAATCACAGGGATAACTCACAGCTGATTTAACAGAATAAATAATTATCTGCCACACCCAGATCTGAACCCAGGCCCTGGCCTATCTACCCGCAGATAGGAGCACAGTGCTTTGTCCCCCTCCCCCTCCTAACATTATTATAGGACATACTTATTAGTAAATTATACTTTTTGGTTAATGGGATAATATTTACAAATATTAGTTGATGGATTCTAATTTGTGTACTTGTAAAGATATACCTGAAGAAATTATTTTTTATTCGCTACTGGAAAAAAAATGTAATAGTCTGTTGAATATTAATACAGAATTAATAATCATTTCCTTTATATTAATTAATCTTTGTAGATGAGTCCAAACTCACCTGAAAATCTCAGATATATTTGTGGTGAAATGATTCTTCAAATAAATTTAAAATCAATAATACAACTCAAGTTTATGGCATAAATAAACCTACTATTATAGTGGAATAAATAAATCAAATGACGTCTCTGGCAGCCATGATTATACAGGAAGTGTTTTGGTATATGCTTTCAAATTTCTTTTCTGTATTATATGTACTACAGATAGGAGTCGAAAAACAAGGACTTGTATTGGTTCTGTAGTATCTCTGAATTTCAGAGAGTGAAAAAAAAGTACTCAGGTTCTTATTAGGTTATGAACAAGTAAACCTACAGAAACTAGAACTACAGAACAGAGAATTTTATTCTCTACTACTACTTTCAAAAATTTCAATCCAAGAAAGAATTTCTTATTTTCAGAACTTTTTCCCTATAAATTTAAACCATCAATCACTCTTATTTTCAGTACATATATTAGTTTCTCCATCATTCACTTTATTTTTTTAAAACTTTTAGCATGAAAATAAACTAAAGGGGAAATTTTGAGTACAATTAGTGTAATTGAATATTGCATTATCATTATTATTATTATATGTACTAACTACTAAGCGTTATGGTATTACTTTATAGTGAAAAAGTTCTGAAGATGGGAATTGCTTCCCTGAAACACAAACTTTACAAGATGTAGGCAAAAAATAAATAAATAGTGAAATCAGAAGAAACTTAATATTTGTATAAACTTATACAAATATTTGACTTTTATTTATATATATATTTTTTTTATGAATTAAGATTGAAGAGTAAAAAAAAAATCTGTTAAAGATCAAAGAAAGTGGACATACTATGTTATTTAAAAAATATATTAATTTATGTAAAATATTTTACATTGTGTCGCAAGTTTGGTTAGAAAAATTTATTAAAATAGTGAGACTTCTGTAGGCTTGCTTGTTCAGAAATGTTTCTGAATGTTGATTAGTAGGTATTCTCATGATATTTTAGTGCAATTACTTTCTTTTTTATTTAGATTATTTTATACATTATTATGTACTTAAATGTAGATATATAATCAATTTTGAGAAATAGTTAATTAACTATTTCCTTTCTTTTATATCAGAAAATTAGTTTGGTTTCTACAGTTGCTTGAGCTGATATAATTAAAAAAAAAAAAAACAATTTTTCAATGTATTCATAGATGTATTAGCTAAATATAAATTATTTATTGTCAATTAAGGAACCAATATTTTAAGTATTATAATTTTTGTTTAAATAAATTAATTACTTTGACCCATGAAAAAAAAAATGAATTATGTTGGCCCATGAAAAAAACATTATTTGTTTTTTGACATGGTCCTTATTTTACTAGGCTGGCGAGCCTAATTTGTTAACCCCAAAGAGGCATTTTCTATTCTTTACTGTCAGTTCTGCCACTGCCCAGAACTTGGCTAGTAGAGTTATTTTTTAGGGAACAGTGTTGCAAACACTCCCCTAACTGCCTATTTTGTCTACTGAAAATTGGTAGATGCTTATTCTAGAGCTTTGAAAAGGCTAATTGCAATATTTGATTGTTGTGGTAATGTCATAGTTGATATATTTTTGATTTCATTGCCGATTGTGGAAAAAAAGATATTGATTTATACTTAATCATTATTCTCATCGCATCCCTATTTGTATTTTCATGAAATCTTTATTATTAACATTGTTGTGACTGTAACTGTTAACATGGAATGACCCAGAAAAAAAAACATAATTAAATCAAATCCGCTGTTGTTAGATTGTAATAACAAAAAAATTACATATGGTGTTTACAATTTATTATAGCAATGTCACAGATCGACTTGATATCTATTTATTACTAAAATTTAATTCATTTAAGTTTCATAATGAAAGTAATAAGTTTATAATTGTTGTAACGATGTATAAACCAGATATATATTATGTTAAGAATAAGCTTTAATTTATAAAATGATTTATTATACCTTACTAAAATACTTGATTAGTAAATAAGTAAATAAATAATTGTATGAACTAGTCAATTTAGTTAAACGTTAAATTGTCAATTGTAACAATTTTATGGGCCTTAATGCATAACTGATATTTAAAAAATTATAGCGAATGAAGTGAATACAAATATCAGTTACTATCTAGGAACACGGTAACGTGTACACATATGAAAGGTTGTGGATAATACTGTTAAGTGACTCCAATCTCATGTCTCCAGCTAAATTAGGGAAGCTTCTACAGCAATTCCAAAACTTTTTCTTGGTTTCTTAACCCATTTATAATGTCTTAACCGCTATGTTATTCAAGAATGATTGGATATATCTCAATAAAAATGTCATATTTTTCCAAGTCTTTAGCTATACAACATCTGTGTGAAATTTTCAAAATCTTACATGATAAGATTGAAAAGTGTGTTGAGTTGATGTGAAATGAACCTGCTTTAAAAAATATAATGAAGAAAATCATAAAACTGATTTATTAAAGTGCTTCTTTTATTATTGTTACTATGCTATAATATGCTAAAATTTTATTATTGCTAAAAACAATATAGTTATTTGATGATTTTTTTATTTTATTTTGACCCAAATATTTTATTATTCATATCTTAAATTTACAAAAGTATAATACTCATTATAATTTCCAGGCTGGGCCAAGTACTTCAACAACTGGGCCAAAGATGACTCCTCAAGAGAGGCTTAAGAAAAAAATGCAAGCTTTGCTCAACAAACAATGTATGGTGAACTTGAAATATTTCCTCGTACCTTAACAGAGAAAAATATTGAAATTCGTCTTTTTATTTTTTCCAGGACAGGTTATTCTTATTTTAGAAGGTTTATTTGCATCATAAAACATAATGTTTATTTTTTTCTCAGATAAAGCTGACAAAAAGGCGGAGCGGGAAAAGAAAGAAAAAGAAGAACAAGAAAGATTGGACAGGGAAGATGAGATGAGGGAAATGTCTATAAAATTAAGAAAAAGGTGATAAAATAACAGTGGTTTTTAATTAGAGAATAACAATATCACTGCATTTATTTATAGTAAAATTAAAAAAATTCTATGACAATCCTTGAACAGTCAAGAACATGATATAGTCAAACCTCTTAGTATTGAACGTCAAGATTTCTTGAAAGGAATATGCGAAATCAGAATTTTGACGTAATGAAAGGTAGCAATTTTTCATCCTTATAATAAGAACGATTATAGTTATTTTTTAAGATGAAAGAAGTGTTAAAGGGAATTGTTAAAGTTTAAAAAAAATGCGATGATCTTAAACATTTATTAGATAAATTATACTAATTACGTGATTGCTTTGTCATTTTTTAAATTTATGAAATCACCCAAAGCTAGAAAGTTTTGAGGTCAGAGATTCCCAAAGTTGCAGCATGTTCATTTGCTTTATTGATTATGATTGGTACTGACATAGGCATCTTACATCATTTTCACTCGCAAATCATTCATTTCATTACCTTCTCATGAGACATTAAGTATTTAAATCTTTTCTTATCTAATCCCAAACTTTCTAATGATTTAATAACCAAATCATGGTTTTTTGTCACATCTTTATTATTCATCCTACTATTTACATCTTTTATTAAAACAAGCTTTTCTTTCACCCTTGATGATTTTTCTTTTGAAGTCATGTCCACTTCAATAATAAATTTAACTGATAATTAAAAATATAAATTCCATTCTATGCTAAAGAAGAGATTCCTAGGATCTCACTTCTGTTAGTATCACAAGGTCCTGATTTTCCTTTATTATGAATTTTTTTAAATTTAATTATTACTCACTCTTTTGAACTGAAAGCCTTTTGATCACAATTGCATTTTATTATATTGCATTTATTAGATTTTGGGTATTTGTAAGTTCGATGCTATGAGGTTTGGCTGTTGTTTCAGTGGTAGAATTAAATGATTGGGGCTTGTTCCTATTTCTGGTCCACAATTTATTTTAATATCTTTCTATTAGAATGGTATTTGTAAAAAAAATTGCTTGTACAGAATATTTTTCATATTTAAATAAAATTTTCTTTGTTAAACATGCTTGTTTATAGTTGTCATTATATCTAGTGTAAACCAAAATATATTATTGCAATATTCTCTGTTGTGATATAGAGAGAGACGGCGCAGACATGAGCATCTCTCTGATAGGAGACGTTCTGGGTCATCTCAGTCTATGTCTTCACATTCATCTAGATCTAGAAGCTGGAGCCCTGCACCAAGGTGGAATATATTTGTATAATAATTTTATCTAAAGATGTTTCATTAATATAATGTTAGCCAGTATTTAAAATATGTGGCCTGTCCACTCACGCTACTTTCTTTACTGTTTTTGATGCATAGTCCAGCTTAAAAACTTTTTATATTTGTCTGATTAAAATTTTTGTAATGCACAATTCAGATACTTGAGTAAGATGTATAGTTTTCAAGTTATTCAACAAAACTAAACATGTATGTAAGTTTGATACACGATATCTTTGTGAATACTTTTTCTATTTAGATATTTAGAAAGTAAAAGTGAAGAAAAGTTTGGTTAATGTAAATTTGTGATTGTATTGTTAAATATAGAAAAGAAAGAAAATACAGTATAAATATTTTTGTGTATTATAATTTGAAAGTATAATAATATTCATAAGATCTGATGTATATATAATGTATTAATAATTTTTTTATTTAGGCGTGAAAGGAGAGGCAGAAGGCGATCAAAAAGTCGTTCCCGTTCAAGGTCGAGAAGTCGAGATAGGCATGTTCTGGTTGGACCAGGTCCCAGGTAAGTTGTATTTTAAATTAGTTTATGAGCTTTTTAATTTCTTTTTTAGCATGTTTTATGATTATAATGGCATACAAATAATGGTTGAATAGGTTTATAAATATAATATCATGTTTTGTTTTTTTCCAGGCCTCTTGTTGACTATTGATTGTGCAATACTGATTATCATTGTTGCAAGATATTTAGATTTTCCTTCAGTCTGTTCTGTTGGATATTCTTCCAATATTATTAATAATTGATTTTTACCGTGTGAAACTTTGTAATAAAGATATTATTGTATTGTAAATTCTATATTTTAAAAGAACTTTTTGTACAGTATTCATGTAATTATATTTTCTGTGAACTTTACAAATTTTAGGATGATTAATTTTAATTGACTCTAATAGTTAATTCTTTCTATTTGTATATAATTTGTTGAGTATTAACTAGATACTAGTTGGGTATTACCTAAAATGTCTTTGTTAAATTATTAGAAGTTGTTAGTTGCTTCATCTTCAATATTTACAATATTTGTAATACATTTATTTCTGTTGTATGTTCCCTCAATAAACAAAGCAACTAATATAATCACATAACTGCTTATTGAATTGACTGCTTTATTTTGATGCATTTAGTAAAATATATTTATTATATTTAAAGTTTATCCAATAATATTCATATAATAGAATTCATTTCCTTCTTTTTTTTTTTTTTTTGTTTCTTTTAATAAAGATTTATTATTACTTTGTTTTGTTAATTTTTTCTTTATTTGTTTTACACACCTTATATATCATGTAATGAATTGTAAATAATGCATATTATTTTTATCATTTTGAATTTAAATCCCATGCTTTCATCATGGTTCTCTGACTTATTAGTATTGTCAGAAATATTTTTAGTAATGATCACTTAATGTGTACTGAGGAACTTAGTTTATAATTTGAATATAAGATACTATAGGTTCTTATTCAAATTGAACTCAATTTAGGCGAACTACTTTGTACCATCTTCCATATCTTCTTATAATTCTCAAAATTTTAGCTTTCTTAACATTTATTCTTTGACAAATCTTCTTTAAGGATGCAAAGGTTGAATTTGAGGTTTTGTTTGTTGTTTCTGAAAATTATGCATTTAGTAAATATATAGAACAGAGAAGAAATTTATGGGTCTTAAGGCTGGAAATGTATGAGCTTTACTCATACTTTCTTCAGATTTTGTTTTATATAATTTATTTTTACATTTGAAGCATCAATTCATTTTCATCCTATATTGTGAACTTATATTTCGAAAAATAATGAGGAGGTTGGGCGAAACTGATATAGAAATGAGATCTAGTTCCAGTGAAAATTCGAAACTAAAACCTTTGCCAGCTGAAGTAAAAAAAATTGAACTGTGGCTTTTTATAAACAGTGTTTAAAATATCTGGTGCATTGCGTTCATCAAACAACTTTCACTTAACATCCTACTTTGAGTTGAAATTAATCCTTACTAGTTTCAGAATAGGTACTTCTATATTATTCAATCTGTGGGCCCTGTTTCATAATGAAAGCTAATAATATTAGTTAATAGTACAAGTGTAGAAACTAGTGTGGTAACAATACTAATACTTATTTTTTTGATAGAGATGACTTCAGTGAAATTAAAAATACTAAAGTACAAGTTACTATTGTACAAGTCAGTGTAATTGAATTAAGATAAATCTACAAGACTAATAGTATTAGTTTGTACTTTATTATGAAACAGGGCCCTGGTAACACTTTCCTGCACTAATTTTCCAAACAAGCCTTTCAATTGATACATTGACATTGCAAAATTATAAATTTTTCTTTTGCAAAAGTAGGTATGGTAGAAATATGAAAATATTAAAATTTACATTCTGATCTTAATCATTTATTAAATAAAACCACAAATTGTATCCAATACTGTCTCAAGAAGATTTGTATTAAAGGTATGTTATATTATATAGTGAATAATGATGGTTATAAATGTTTAAAAATAAAGATATAATATAAGCTGTTGAATATTAAGATGGCTGGAATAGCCGAAACGTTGGACTAATAAGAAATAAAGTGTTGAGACAGTATTGGATACAATTTGTGGTTTTATTTAATAAATAATTACCTTGTCTCAAAAAAAAAAAAAAAAATTTTGAAATAATATTACTTAATCATTTATTCAATGCTGAATTGTTATAGAATCAATTATAAAAATACTTGTGGGTGTGGCAAGTTAAAAGTGGTTAGAACAGACCTTTGATTTGAGTAAGACTATTCTCACACATGAGCGTTTTGTGAGGTTTGTTTATTTTTCTTAGGGAACCTCTAAAAGTGAATTTTAGTTGAAAACTTGAATTAAAAATTTTACATGATAGCTATAGTTCCCCTTACTGTATATTGTATATATGGGTTAGTGAAATTAAGAAAAAATCATAGATTGTAATAGAGAAATCAGGTAATTTTATTATACACAAATGTTCTGATTTTATATTTTGGTAATGTTTGAATTTTTCATGGAATGTTATATTAGAATATATTGATAGCATATCCTTTTATAAAAGTTATTTGTAAATAAATAAAGTTTTTTCCATCGATTGTGAATGAAAGGAAGAAACATTTTCCTTGCCTCTTAAAAAAATATCTTTGTTCATTAACACTTTGTGCGGGGGTTATTCTGTTGTGAGGGAATATTGTCACTTGAAAGTGATGATTTTAAATGGGTACTAGTGCCTGTCCCGCTTTTAAACTGATACAAATACCCGCTCCCTCTCATAATATGATAATTTTGTTTTTCACAAGTTTAAACTTGACTTTTCTCAATGTATTGATCAATACTTTTGTGTTTAGATTTGAATATGTGTATAATAATTTTATTCTTTTTCCAAGTATTTTTTACATGTGGGGCTTCCAAAGTTAAGTTTGTTTTGATTACCTTGGTCAGTGAGGACTTGCCGAATTGGTAAATATGGACCTATGATTTGAAATTATTATAAATATCTATATAATAGTGGCATACAATGATTCCAAAATTAGGTTCTGAGAATCATCTACACACTATAGTTCATTAGGTTATTATGAATATTCAATTAATCATAAAACTCAATACTCCAAAGATAATTAAAAAATATGTTGGTGCTTGTACAATCTATTCTGCTCGGAATAGTGCTTGTACCAAGTGCAATTGCTTACAGAATAGGAGAAAAACTATTGAGAGAAGATCTAAAAACTTTTAATAATAAAGTATACATTTTTATTATTTTAATTATGTGAAAATTTAGTGAGAGACAAAATTAAATTACTACTAAATTTATTATTATTTATTTGCCAATTAACAATTGGTCTATTTATATTGTTTTAAAAAAGTGTATTGGAATGTTATAACATTGATCTTTTTTCTCTGTTTAATCACTGTAATGTCTAAATCAGCATCTGATCTCTTCAGGACTGCTCTAAATTTGGTCTTCCTCAGAAGTACTAGATCTCTTCCCTGATAGCAGTATTTTTTTTTTAAATGTCTCAATGAATCAGAAAAGGAATTCAAGTTATTAAAATTCTCTAAAAACTATCACATTGTTAAGGTACTGAGCCAGTGGAGGTGAAATTGTTTCTGACACTTTCACGGAATAAGTGGCTGGTACTTGACAATGTTCAACCACATAAACCTCAGAGTGGAGCCGAGTACCTCTTGGAGGTTAGTATCATATTACTGGTATGACCACTGAAAAGTAAACCTTAATCCATTTGAGCATGTTTGGATGCTGTTGAAGCACCAAGTTTGGTGCCACAACTTCATTTCTAAATTGTTTCAAAAGTTGAAAACAGTTGTTATTGAAAAGTCAGGCAACATACTGCAGGAGTTAGTAAATAATTCCTTGAGATCATAAGAAAGAGATTGAATGTCATAGTTCATGCTAAAGCAGCAGTAGAAGCTTCTAAATTACTTTTCATTGAAATTTTACTGTTCATTATGATTGTCAAATTTGTAGTTTAAAAAAAGAGGGTGTAAATTAAGTTTTAAATTATATTTTCTATAAATGAATATATTTTTAATAACATCAATTCATTTGCTACAAATTTAAACACTATCAAATATTTAAACTAACAAATGTTGAGGTAGTGTGTTAATTTTGTTCAATGGTGTATTTTAGTAACTAATAATAACGTAAAATACCAATATACTATGTGAAAATTAATACAATGTTCCTTTTAAGGATATAATCTTAAACTGAATCTACATTCTTATACGAATTATTGAATAAAACATTTGCTTATGGCTCAATCAACCCAATTGGTTAAAATTGCTTAAAAGAGTGAACGTTATCTATAAACAAATTATAAATTTATAAAAAGGTGAGATTTGACCTAAGCTTGATGGATGTGACCTTGAAAGATTTGGGCAGACTTGTTCCCCCTTACCCTTGTTGTTTTTATATTGCTTATTCAGGATCAAAATAATAACTAATATCTATTGTATCTCATTTGTTATTGTATATAAGCATTTATGAGTTATCAAACCTTTTAAAATTGTGATGCATTTGTATTTGATATGCTTATGAAGTAATATTTGGAAATACATAACATTATTAAAATTTCAAAACTGGGTGTTAGGCCATTGTGATGAATGATAAATGAAAATTAATATATTTAAACTAAGGATTAACAAACTCCTATTTTATTTAATATAATTTATTTAGAAATAGCCTTTTTTATTGAAAAACTATTTATTTATTTTTTAATAATGGAGAAGGTTATTTAAAAAAAAATAATACTGCCTTTGCAATAAAGCTCTACACACTTAAAGCGTTTTATTATCTTTAATTAACAGTTACTTGGTTAGATTAGCCACATATTTACACAGCTCATTGTCATAATAATTATGATTTTTTATTGAGAATCATTATTATTATTTTTTTTAAAAGGCTAAATTATTTAAATTGACAAAAGATGTTAGTCGTGGTTTTAAGAATATTTATTAATTATTGTTTGCTGAATTTTGAAATTCTTGTGTTGGCAGGAATGTAATTGTTCCGAAAAATGTATTTCTTTTACAAAATGTTGCCTACACGAATTCAGTATGGTTAAAAGGTTTTTAATTAGTTATTTGTTATAAAAGTATTGTTTTTACTTTTTATTAAAATGAAGTGTAGAAATTAAAAATGGTGATTGCGGCGAGAAAAAGATGTTACTGTAAGTTTAAAATCATTTAACTTTCAAAACGTTTCTTGATACGAGTGGGTAAAAGTTAAGAGTGGAGCACTTTTGGGCAAAAAGTAATTGCAATTATTTACAGTTAAATGTAATTGCGATTACTTTCGGTCAACTATCAATTGTTATTTTTGATGAGATGAAGATAGTAGACCGTAGATATATAATAGGGGAAGATAGTCGGGGGTGGGAGGAGGGTGCGGTCAGTAGAAATAAACAAAAGAATTATTTATGCCGATGTTTCTACCTAATTTTCAGGTCTTCATCTTGTTATTCTTGATCATTATTACAATTACAGATCTTCAAGTAGTTTAAATTACTAATCGAAATTGTAATATCATTTCCTGTTTTCAAATTATAGTAATTGGAAATTAATTGACGTTCTAAAACACAATAAAAAAAAAATTATATGGGAGTAAATTAATTTCGTGACGAAGATCAAACAAGTGATAAGGAGGGGGGCACACAGGTCAATTCTAGCAGAAAATGTTTCATATTGTTATAGGAGAATAGGAGCTTACAGTAGTTTAACAATCCCGGCAGTGCCTGACTGATTGAGTGCCTAATATTATCTCATTGTCTCCTGTTACAATTGTTCCTGTTTGAATTGAATTATACAATTCCAATCATTATCATTATTATTTTGGAACATTTTCTGTCTCAAGTTATGAAAGGTAACGCATATTATTAATAAAATTTTGATACATTATTTCATTTCCAGAAGTTTCACTTCTGTCGGCCACTCCCAAGCCTGCCACAAATATTTTTGTAATTGTTATTACTTTTTGCCCAACTTTGGAGTGGTGTAATAGCCCTGTATACGATTTAGCAACAACATGATTATATAACCCCGACGGGCTTCAGTTGAATATATGGCTATATTGCTTCAATTTACCTAATAATGCCTTGGGTTGCATGATAGTAGGAAGTATAAGGATATTAGCTAAAAATAATAAAGACAATTTTTATGATGAGTTAAGGAAAGTCTTCATTTAATTTTGTCTTTGACAAGTTATTGGTGTGTTTTTTTGTTGAGTAAAGCTAGTGCCTAAATTAAGGCTTTGCTCATATTTGTTTTGGCAGTGCAATTAAACCATTACCAATCTCTGATAATTTGTAGTAAATAGAATTGATTCACCCCGACTTACCTTGGAGCCGAGTTTGAAAGTAAAACCATTTGGGATGCGGAAAGTTTAATATTTCGAGCTGTGATTGTTCCCTAAATTCCGCTTATTTTATTTAATTTTTTTTAGGCCTAAAACATCCGCTGTGCAGCCCGGAATATTGTAAATTCGCGAGTTAAATCAAACTATAATTGAAAGATAATGTTGATCTTTAGAAGTCTCTCTAGCATTCTTCTATGGAACGATATAAGGACTGTTATATTCCTGTCTAATTTAGCTAACCCTCGGAGGAAAGCGTTTTGATTCTGTATGTCTTGATATTTTATAGGAATGCTATCGTATTTGTTACTAACCTTGCGTCTTGCATTACTCGCTTTTATTTACTTTAATTAATGTTAGTCCACGATTTGGACGATCTTGGTTAATCCTCAGCTTTATTAATACAGACATATTTTTTTTATTTAGCTCTTTCTTAGTATTGGAGAACCATGATCGTTAAAATTACAATTTTTTTTTTGTACTATCTGTTTGGTAATTTGAAAGCTTTACTAACCGCTTACACTACCGCATTCTATACATATTTTCCTTTGGTCTAAGCTGTCTTTCTGTCCACTCCTCCTCTACTCATAACATTGAATGAGATTAATTATTTTATATATTCTTGTTTGAGAGTGGTTTATTTATTCTTAATTTAAAACAAATTTGATCCTTTTTTCTCTCAAAAATTGTAAAGTATAAAGGTTGAGAGAAAAAAAGGATCAAATTTGTTTTAAATTAAGAATAAATGAATGAGATGTTTCTCAAATGTCGTTTAGGGGTGTTATGTTGTTCCCTGGTGATATTGGATAGTACAGGAAAATATTTTTTAAAAATATTAAAATGGTAAAAGTAAATGAGTATCATTGAAAGTCAATATGGTATAAAGTGAACAAATTTAATTCCATTAAAATAAGGCTTACGACTTAAAATCACGTTTCCAGGCTTCACAATTTTAAAATCCTTCCTTAGACCCCTATCCCCTCGGTAATGTGCCCTATCAGAAACCCATACTCTCCATCAAGTTTCTGTTTCATTTTATGTTGTTTTTTTTTGTATGCATTATTGCAAACCTATCATTAAAATAATATTATAAACTGTTTATTATTCATATGTGAAGGATACTTAGGAGAGAAATACTTTATTTAATAGTAAGCCATTATGCCCAAATATAATGTGTTCCTACAATTAAACTCCATACTAATCAATCCTAGGATAAGGTATAAATACCAATATAAGAATTTATTAACAAAGTTATAAGTAATTAACAATGTGATAGTAAAATATAAATATTAACATAAGTAATTAACAAAGTTATAATATTTTTTACCTTGGCTCTTTTTTTTTTCATTATAACCACATATATACATTGTTCCTTTTTTTTCTATAACTAAGTTACAGTAAGTTTTTTCCTTTATTTTTTTGTTACTTTGTCAATTTTTGTTTTGTTTCCCCCTTTTTTTTCTCTCTCTCTTTCCTTCTTTTTGTTTTCTTCTTAGCCGTATACTCTTTATTCTCAGTGGTAATAACCAAGCTGGTGATGGATGATGTATGATGCCTAGGGAGTCCAGAATAATATTTAATTTTAATGTCTTACTAATTTATAATCTATAGATGTATTGACGTGATGAACTTATTTTCAATACCATGATGAAACATTCAATTCACCTAATTCGCCCAAAATAATTGATTCTGAGGTTATTTTCATAAGTGATGTTCTTACGCGATAAAATTAATGTTGTCATAAAAATTAGTTTATTAGGAAACTTTTGCGGAACAATAATCCTTCATGGCCTATGGGCGCTCCAACCTTGAATCCGGCCCTGGCTATTTAAGAAAAGTAAAACACTAGGTCAGCCTTCATCAGTCGGGTGTGCTGATGAGAGGAGACATCTTGAACCATTCTTGTTGCAATTTATAGTGCCCATATATAGAGCCCATGTTCATTCAATTTCAGCTCTAACATTAATTTTGATAAAAATGGAGAATTTAAATTATGGACTACCGTATTATACTGAGTTACTCTATCTGATGTTACATTTTCGTGAAAAAGCAAATGATGAAATATAAAATGTGTATATTATTAGATAAATTCAATAATAAATGTATTTTGATATGTGTTTCTTTTGTTATGCTCTTGGTGCGTAGGGTTTTGGGTTATATTCAGCTTCTTAAAGGTCTTAAGTTAATAATTAGTTTTAATTCCTATTAGTAAGTTAGGTTAGATGGGTATCTTACAGCCTTTTTCTGATGGTAATAAGTTTTTTTTTGGGAACATATTTTTCCCCATAAATCAAATTATTTATTGTATTTTTCCTATATTTTTATATTTATATAATAACAGGTATTAATGCAGATTTGCAATTTGTAGGAACTCTGGTAGAAAGTATTAGGAATGAAGGTATTCATATTTATGTTCTAAGAGCATTAGTAAATACCGCTCAAATGCTATAAATAAAAACATTTGTTGTGCATTACTTTCTGTCTTAATAGTTTAATGAAGTTTTATTGTTGCAAAAAATGTTTGTAGGTTTTCTTGTTTGACTCTTTTTTCTGTTTTTTTAGCGAAAGCAATAATATTTGAGCCACCTGAACAAAGAAGGGAGAGAGAACCGGACGGGATATGTTTATTCAGAAGACATTAGGCTATCGATTGTGCTTGGGGTAAGAAAACAGCAAACCGTACATTGTGGTACCAGGGGGAGAGGGGGTTTCCCGGGTAACGGTGCCCCACGGGACGGCTCTGCCCACGGTCCATCTTTTACCTCGGCCCTCGAGTGTCGTTGGTGGCCTCAGGGTTATTTGTCTCTTGTCTATTTTCTTACTTGTCTTCTGATACTCCAGTGTCTCTTCTGGTGCTACGGTGTACTTAGTACCTGTCTTTATTCCTTTTAGAAATCAACAATAATTACGAATAAAATTATACTTTCAATCCTAGTCTATTGCAATCAAATGGTAGTTGGGTATGGATTTGAGGTATGGAGTTTCCTGTGGTTCTATACTTTTTTGGGGGTGCTGTAACCAAATTGGAAGTTTTCCAACTAAATGTGCTGACGCGCTCGAGAAATTAGACAAAAACAGGAAAATGTTTGCACTTTTTACCTACCTTTATCCAGAGAAAAAAAGAAGACTTTTTACAAAGTTGAATAAGGTAAAATTTACAATCCACTTTATTCATAGGTTTTGAATTAACAACTCACTGTTAAGGAACTATAGTACGTTTAACATTATAAGTGACTAACAAATACTATATATTGTTTTTCGATTAATTCATTATCTATGAATTTCTCGAAGAACATTAATATATACAAATTGAAAGGGTATTCTATTTCTTACAGAGTGCATTTATAATCCTTGACGCGAGAGTGTGAGGGGCATCCTTTCCATTCGTTTCATTTGTTTAGTTTAATTATACTTATAGCAGTATTAGAACATATCAACAAAATATACTCTTTTTTTCTGTGGAATGAGAACGAACCTCTGGAAGAAAAAAAATCTCCCTTTCTCCTGTTCTAAAATATAAATGTATTAACGCGACTACAAGGAATGTAGTCAGCCTGAAAGGGATGGGGTGGTGAATGTAGGAAAAAGTGTATACAAGTGTGATTGTTACGATACATTTTCTAAAACAATGTATTAGAAATACCTTTTTAGTTATATGGTGTATGACATGTCATTTACATTGAAATCTTCTACCTAAGGTTTCCTACAATCACACTTTCATATGGTTATATTTTAACACCCTACCTGCAACTCTTTGCCCTGTTTCTTGTTGTCATGTTCATGCACTTTTCTCACAGACCAACAGATAGAAAATTAGTGTATGGTTGAAGTCCCACCACCAGACTAGATAGAAGTTAATTTTCGGATCCGATTGTGGAATCGTCGGGAAATCAGTATTTCCAGATGAAACCAGTAGCGTTCCGGTCACTCCTGGTACCATTGTATCAATGTACAAGGGCTCTTCTGAGTATGTGATTATGACTAACTATTGATTATTAATAATTCCGTTTCAAGCTAGTCAATAAGACTCTTTTGTGAGGTTTCGAATTTAATTTTGAAGAATTTTTAATTTATTTAACTACCTTTATATGTTTGCCTGTCTGAATGCAAACCCATCTAGCTATAACAGGTCTATGGCTATCTATTAGCCTCCTTCTTGCCAGCGGCCAAGGAAGGACGACCCTGGCTGACAATTAGACCCTCGGAGGGCCATTACCGGCCCAGTATTTATAGCTGCCTATTAGAAGATAAGGGACAGTAAATGGTGGCCGTTTAGCCCGCCCAGGATAAACTTCTTATAGGCCAATCTTCTTAATTTATAACCCCTCTCCTCCTCTGATGTACGGCCGATCGGGTCCTTGCTAATTGCAAAGGGGGCAGTCTCCAGTAGTCGATAACAGCAAAAAGTCTCACGGTATACTGTGATTTAAGGTTTAGGATGAGTATATATACATGTATGGACAGTGACGTTCCTCATCAGAACATCCGACAGCCTGAAGATCGGAGATATTGAGGTTGAAGTGGTATACGAAAGTTTGAGATACGTAGCTGATTCTTTTTTAATGCAACAAACGCATGAAACTAATTTATTTTGTAGTGAGAAATCTTTCTTTATTTGTTCTTTCAACGTTTCTTTGTCTGGCCGTTAATAAATAACATCTGTTCTACGATCTCACAAGACAGAACATTTCCTGTCTTGTGAGATCGTAGAACAGATTTTTTCGCACATTTACTATCTCTTAAAAAAATTCAAGGTTTTTTTTTTCTTGTTTTCTTGTCAATAAGATCAATTAACATGTCTTATTCACTAGGACTATCAAATAGAACTATCGTTGACCATTTACTGCAATAGTATGAACTAATTAATGCTAGAAAAATCATGAAAAACATGTGATTGTTGAGCTACACTTCCGTCAATCTTGATATTACGTTGCGCGGGGTTTTATGAAAAGAGCTAGATATATAGCTTCAAGATACTTGATAATTTGGTATTTTCGCCTGTTTACTAGATTCTTCATTGATGCGATGTTTACACAGTGATTGTGTTTTACATACAATAAGGATATTAACTAGAATCTCAAAAATATAAATCTTTTATAAGTTCGTCATCTAAAAAGAATAAACAGAAGAGGAAAAGTACATATTAAGTTTTCTTGAAGGAAATTATTCAGCAAAATATCTTTTCAAAATATCATTCATCCATTTTTAAAATTTAAATTACCGATTTCACTATTAAATTGTATTCTTAATAAACTTGCCCACAAGGATTTTGAGAATTATGAATGGCGCAAAATCTCCCCTTCAATTCAAGCTAATGATAGCTGAACGGGGATGTGTGAATCGGTGATATAATATTGATTTAATTAATACTAGTTGTGTCAAGTTAAATATTAGACATTTTAAAATCATTTTATTATATGAAAAAAATTATGGAAATTTAATTCAATTTTTTGGGAGTCTTGCAACATCTTATAAACTTCTTAATAACCAGAAACTGGAATGCATCACTACTTTATTGAAAGCGACACATAAAAGTGATACTAAAAGTGTGAATAGGAATGGGTCGATTTACGCCATCAAACACGCTTAATACTAAATGCTCCAATTTTAAACTCAATTATAATAGATTTATTTTAATGGGTTAGTCAAAACCCGAATCTGTTCTTCTGAAAGAGTTCCGTAAGATGATTATGATTCTAAAGATTTATGACTTTTAAGGTTCCATCTTATCAAAAACGACCTAATGTTTTACTTTATGTCAAACTCAGTTCAATATCACCAATGATTGTTTGCGTGGCTAATACTTAAAAAATATTTATGTATGATATTTGTCTTCTATTTAAAAAAAAAGTGGAAAGTAATATGACCTGATTTTTTTTTTTTTAATTCACCACAAAACTGAGCGTATACCAATGAATAGGACTAGTGACGCTATGAATTTGTGAATCGTGCCCAGAAAAAAAGATATATTGGTGTTGTTCGATAATCAGCTGTAAAGAAAGACATGAAAAAGTCCAATACCACATAACTGAATGATATGTCAATTAGTTTACAAAACTGCAGTAGTTTTAGTAGAAAGTATTTGATTGAAATGACAAGCCACTGTTTTTAGGTCCCTGTTTCATCCCTAGTGATCCTGAAACATATAGCAGTGTCGAATGGCTGCACTTCCTATCTAAGCTTATAGTTTAGTTTAGTTTTATGATGAAAAAATGTATTTCTTTAATTGTGTTTTACGGATAGAATAAAAAAAATTGTCTTCCAAGTACAGTTAAATATTTTTTTCATATATATAAATATGATTTGTCGTTTGAGAATAAAATTTATAGGACGGGTTAGTGTTCGAACAGGTGTATCCAGGAAACTATGTTTGCACACGAGTTAGAAAAAGTAGTTGATCAAATTTCATAAATTTTCACTATACTATATCTACACTAATTTCTAAATAAAAGTGGACCAAGGAGAATACGCTTACGTATGCGTAAAGCAAAGTAGTTGACTAAATCTGATGAAATTAATAATCCTTCTAATTTGCACAATGCCTCCCCCCCAATCAAATACATTTACGAATGTGTGCTCGAAAATACTGGTTGGAAGTGGATAAAATCGATATGGGACAAAATAGATACTTGTACATTATCCAAACATTTTATCTAAATGGGATAAACTGATGGGTCGGTTATACCGAAATACAAATTTGATTACGAACTCTGATCCAAAATCGTTCTTTGATGTCTAAAGCGTAAATAACGAGTGATAGTTATTAATTCTGGTATACGAGAAAGCAATATATAAACAAAAATAGTAACTATACAGTTAATATACTTATCAGAGAAAACAAAATTACATAGTTATTTTTTTCTTAGAGCTCAAAACTTCTATCCCTAATCTGATTGGCAACGGTTCAGTTTTTTAATTCATTTTTTAGTGGTTTCAACCCATAATTTTTTAGTATTTTTAAATAAACGAGGAAGTAAATCAATTTTGCGCATAGAAAGATTAATAAATATTGGGATTAGGGATGGTTAGGGGTGAATCAAAAGGAAAACTAATAAAAAGGAAAATTTTAATTTTTGTAATAATTCATTACTTCTTTTTTATTGTTATCCTAAATAAAATAAGACTTGTTTCCTTCACCGAGAAACCTATAATGTTCGAGTTCAAATCCCACCTAGCCCTGTACCATGAAATTGTTCCAAACTATAGATTATAAAATTTTATAATTGTTTACCTCTCCTAAAATTAATATCTGGATCGTCACCTGAATTAGAGCGTTCTTTTTTAGAATTGATATATTAATTATTAATTTACAGGTCATATTAGAATAGATTTTTTGGATAAAAATTATTAGGAGGATCGGAAAAGATATCCATTCAATGGTCATAAATGACAATTAATAAACTAAAACAATGATCTCCGACTAAAAAGAAATCTTGCTAATGCATAGGATTGAACCTTAGAACGGAGTGAATATGACTCGGTAAGTAGAGAAGAGGTGGGTATGGGGTCAGAGACGGCCTATATATTCTATTAGATTGCCTAACAAACGAGAAGCGCTCGAGTGTGTTCCAGTTAAAAGGAACATCCTTCATAAAAATAAACGAGACGGGACTCTAATCCAGGAAGGTGGGAGAGAGATCCCGGGGGATAGGGTAGGTGAGGACAGTAATGTATGCATTACCTCCTCGTATATAGGGTCGGCGGGGAAACATAAATAAGGAGCGGTGAGCCCTCTTTCTCCTAATGTGACGGCTGATCCTGGATTTATCCAGTGCCCCCACCAGCCTCTAATAAATTGTGCTCCTCTTCACCTAATACACTATCCCTTCCTCTCCTTCCTCCGGGATTAAATATACTCCTCCTATCTTCCTTCTTATCCCTGCGCCTTGTTTCTTTTTTCCTGGACATTCTAGAACAGATAGTTCCATTCGCATACATCACAGGGATCTGGCGCTAGGAGAGGGTTGTGATTCCTTGTAAAAAATATGTGACTTTAGTGACGTCTAGGGGAAGTTATATGGTGATTGGAAGTGGAAGAAAAAACATTGGAATGCTCATCACTGCGAGGATCTTAAAATTATTATTGAATTTATTTATCTTCCTTCTACTTTCCATTTTTAGAAATTATTAGAAAAAAGAAATTTACTAAAACAGTTTAATTTCGTCTTTAATTAGCTTATAGTCCAGTAAAAATAACTTAAAGTTCGTATTTATCTATACGTAAGTGTAAATTAATTTCTGTGAACATTTAATTCTAATGCATAAATGTTTTAAAAACACGATGGTATAAAGTATTCCGCTCTCTGAGGGTCCGTAGCCCTAATATTACTAAGTTTTCAAAATGACCGCTATATATTTTTAGGTTTATTGTCAATAATTTCTCAATTATAGTAAAATTATAGAAATATTATCAAAATTAATTAATAGTACATTTAACAAGCTTCAATTTCAGCCTTTATAGAGTTCTTTATATTCAATAATTCCCAAATCCAATATTGTTTTGTCTATAAAACAACAAAAAATAAATATAACAAGATGGTCAGTGTTGCGGTCAAAAAAAGAACAAATAGTTTATAACTATTTAAAAGAAATTAAAATTATTTACACAGAATTATTTTGTGAACTTATGTTGGCAAATGTCATGAAAACTATTTTTCTTAGAAAATAATCATAATGAATTAATTTATGGTTTATTTAACGAGCTTCAAATGAGCCCTAATAGAACTCTTTACATTACTCTTTCGACATACAGTTTTTTTTTACTACAATATTTTTACCAAACAGCGAGAAATTAGCGCCATGGCGCATATCATGGAAACTGTTACTTTTCATTACTAACTACTTTATGTATGTATTAAATTATGCATTTAACTGGCTTCAGTTTGAGCTATAATAACCAAATTAGTTCTAGAAATGTCGAGAACTTTTGTCTATATATGACTTATTTTCAATGTGTACACACAAATACCAAAATCATATAATTAATTATGATATTTATAAGCTGCGCTGTAGGAATGAAAATAGTTAACATTAATTATATTTTACCTAATAATGTGATAATTCAGTAACAATCAACTTGCTTGAAAAAAATATTAGTGTTTGAAAAACTATAAATCTGAAAGTATTGAACATAAAAATTTATATTAGGACTCAATTTTAAGCGTGTTAAATATACCTGTAAAGTAGTTTAGTTTTCTTGATATTCAAAGAATTAAATTCACAATTCTTTGATGGTTGTTTGGAAAAAAATATTGGTGTTTGAAAAATTGAATCTCGGAAAATATTGCACGTAATTTTATTGGGGCTCAAATATTAGCGAATTTACTCTAATGTAAAAAAATGATTTACTTTGTATAACTAAACTACTTTACAAGTTATTGAGCATTGAATAAAAAAATGAGCGAATATTTTAATTTTTTTCTAAAATAAACATTCGGGGTTTTGAACAAGAATAGTTCAATAACTACTTTTCAAGGACATTTGCTGATCTTATTGTATAGTCTAGGTAAATATTAGGTTTATTTTTTAACACGAAATTCGCGTTAGGTATTGGAAAGTACTGTCTTCGCCAAAAAAGTAATTTTTAAAATGCTTAGAAATAATAAAACGCAAAACGTTTAATGGGTAAACGTTATACTTCTAGATGTAGGAAAATCAATAAGAAATCTTTTCATTGTAAATGGGTTTTTAGCTATGAACAATACTCAACACCTGGCACTGGATACCGCATTTCGGTTACATTCATTACGTTTCCTTTCAAAATTGAAGATGAAATATACCTCCATACACATATTGTTACTAACCAAAATTTGTGCAATTTAATCCTATAAATTTCATCAGCCTACTTATTCAAGCTACTTATAATACATTAGGAGTTATTGTGTATAAATAAACTTTTTACTATTAATCTAGTGAAATAAATTAATTTACAATTACTTCTAAATTTAACTTGTAATTTTCCTAGACTATTATTCGCTAGCTTTTTCGGAAACAAACGTTCATAATTCCAACATCCTGAACTGTTTGGTGAATGTTAATCGGTCAAAACAATCATTATTATCCCTATTTGAAATGCGTATATATAATGTAATTTTGGTATACTGGAAGATTATTGATTGACCATGTGTATAGACGAATGGAATATGGTCCGGGTGCGGTCAAAAAAACTCAAATGGTAACTGGGTATACTATTTTTAAAAATAGTATACCCTGTTATATTTTATATTTTATTATGTTATATTACCTATTAATAAAAATAGCATACCCAATTACTATTTGTGTTTTTTGACCGCACCCGGACCATATTCCATTCATAATGTAATTTTGTATGCACTCAGACACACACACACACACTTTATATCTCCACACCAAAACGAATGGAGCCAATTTAAGATGATTTATTCCTATGCAGTTATACTATAACATTCGAGTATCTTAATGTGATTTTCTGAATTATTTTTTACGTTAGAATCTCAATTTTATCTAAAGCTATGGGACCTCTAACTATGTACACACAATTTTCAGTCCAACTCCAACGCTCTGAAAACCGCAGTTAATTGCTATTTTCTGGGAAGAATTCACAATCTTGAATGAAAATTAATAAAACCTTGACGTGATGAATTTTTATAAATATTTTCTCTGGTTTAGTTAGTAAACCTATAAGAATTTTTTTTTAATCCTAAACCTTTTCTAAGTTCATATTCTTCATAAAATTAAATTCTTATTATTTAATTTAAATTAAATTTTTTTTATAAAACATTGGCTAAAAAACAGTTTGCAGAAAATGGAGTCTTGTTAATCATGCGTACTTATAATATGGCAAAACTTTCTCATGGAGGTGATTTTTTTTTTTTTATACTTGCTCTATTGGAAAACTGCAATCAATATCGTAATTGAAATTTCGTAAAATCAGTGTAGTTAAATAATATGTTTTTTATATTTTATCATTCTATAACCAAAATACGCTCATTCAAGAAAAAGGAGATGGCGAAGTAGCAATAGATCTACAGATGCAAGGAATATAAACTCTCCGTGAATATATTGTAATGACGAAGCAATAACTCAGAAAGGTGTTCCCCGAAGATGGAAGCGACAGACGGGACCTGCCTGGCAAAGGCTCTCGAGGACATATTTCTCAATATAGGCTCTATTCGAGGTGCGAGTCGGTCTCCTAGCCTCAGATCCGATAAACCTCCCTATGTCCTGATAATACGACCATATCTGAAAACAGTCCGTGTTACCCTAATCCTTACTGCTCTCGAATATCATATGTGACTGGGGCAGTGGGGAAACACGTAGGTTATAATATAGTGGTTTGACGAATGGAGCTCGTTTCATCCAGAGTTGGGCAAATATTATTCCAATGACAAGAGACGAATACTTTTTTATTCGTGAATTTTCTACTCGAATAATCAATTATTCGTACAAAAACATATGATTAATCATCCGAATACATTTTTATTCGTCATTATTTTATACGAATAATCAATTATCCGGGCAAAAGAATTCGAATAACCATTTGAATACTTTTATATTCGTCCATTTTATAGAAAAATAATCTCTTATTCGAAAAAATCAAATGATTAACCATCCGAAAACGTTTGTATTCGTATAAAGACATTTTTTTTTTCTTACAGCTAAACAAAGGTGGTAAAAAAATAAGTGAATTTTATGATCGCGTATAGATTATTAACTTTTCTGATTTCTAACATGCTAGGGTCCCTGTATATGTTATGAGATATGTAGAATATGAAAATGCTATCTATTTCAAGACCGCGTATCGATTAATTTTAACTTTCTAATTTCTTGTCTTAGTTAAAATAGATCGACGCGCGATACTAAAATCGGTATTATTTTCATATTCTACATATCTCAAAACATATAAAGGGACCTTAACATGTTCGGGATCAAGAAAGTTAAAATAAATCGATATGCTACAGTTAAATCGATACTCGATAATTAAAACGATACGCGATCAT